>NW_012145634.1:3339129-3412839 GCF_000956105.1 Propithecus coquereli
ATACCAGAAGTCCTCTCACAGGTCCTCATGAGGATTAAATGAGATAAAGTGCGTGAAACACTTAGCACACAGATGGACGTGATCAAAAGGGGCCGTTATTTGAGCCTCTCTGGGGACTTTTGGATCAAATGTGCTCCCCTCCTTTGCTGTGGAAGGGAGGCCAACTCCATTTCATCAAACTTGTTTATGACCACTGCTTTTGTCTTTGCGGAAATGTAGCCGCTCCATCAGAAGGTCCCATGTGGCTCCGCCTCGGCCATGGACTTGTGAACCTTTTGCTAGATGATTCCAAGGGAAACGGAGCACCCAGAACCAAACGTCTACATGGCAGGTAGCTGGGTTCATGACGGGCGACAAACTCCAGGATCTCGAGTGCTTGGAGAACGGGCCAGATCTGGCAAGGTCCAACGGAACAGACAACTCTGAAAATCCTATAGCTGGGTCCAAAGACTCAACTGCACGAATCACAGTGACTGTCACCACAGCTCACAATGGTCACGTTCTACACCAAGAACTGTGCCGAGAGAGCCTTGCCTGCCCGTCTTACTTAACCTCTACAGCTTCCCTCTGAGCAAGTTCAGCTATTATCTCCATTTGCAGAGCAGGAAATTGAGGCTTGGTCCCCGCGCCCAAAGCCTCGTGGCCGGTAGACGGCTGAGCAGAGAGTCAACGGCAGAGAAGGTGTGACTCTAGACCGCGCTCAGCCCATGCGCCATGTTGAACGACAGAGCTGCCAGGTGTGTGATTCAAGGCTGGTCTGGGAATAGTGAGTAGGTTCATACACCACAACAGACCTGAGTGTTTGCCAAGAGGCTGCCTCTCCCACTCATTAGCACATTCATTCATGCAATAAGGATTAACTCAGAAGGTGCCGTGCTAAGCAGTGGATTTAGGGTGAACCAGCCAGAGACAGTCCCTGCCCTCGGGGGGCTCACAGTCTAGCAGGGGAGACTGATGGTAAATAAATGATTCCAGGTGAGTCCAGGACCTGTAAGAGGTATCATGGGGGACTTAGCCTTCATCCAGAATTTACCACGCACACGGGCGCATCACCTGGCTCCACTCAGCCCCTGGCTGCGGGGACCCACCACCACTTTGGAATGCAATAATACCTACAAATACTTGGGGACGTGCCTGGCACATAGCAGATGCCCAGCGTTAGCTATAGTGATAATAAAACATTTCGCCATTATGACTCATACCATTGACTTTTTGGACCCAGAAGGACAGCTTTGCTCTTGTTCCTGTTGCACTTTACCTCGTTAGATGGAGCACGTACTCTGTGCACTCACAGCCCCTCCAGTACAAAGATCCTCACCCCTCTCCTTGGGGCTTAGTTGGGAGAGATTTGTTTTGTCTCCCATTTCTCATCATTTCACCGGCCCAAGATTCCTTTACCTCCGAGCCCGTCGAAGGGCTCCGCCCCAGCCTCCAGCATTTATCTGCATTCAAGCACCGACTACTCGGACACTTTGCTCTAATTCATCCAAATGTGGCCCTGGCCCCAGATATGTGGAGCCTGGAAATGCCATTTGCAGCAGAAGGTTAAAATAAATATCCCTTTGGAAGGAAAAGAAATACCTTAAACAAACTAGGTCAATGCTAATGCAATCCCTCGGTACCTCCTGTGTGAACATAGGTTATCATGTTGCTTCTAACTGGAGATGCTGACCGTACGGCCCCATTGCAGGGATGCGGAGACTGGGGCCACTGAGGCATGGGACCAGCAGAGCCCCAGGGGCAGCCTAAGTCCCCGGCTTGATGGGTGACAGGCTCACTCTTGGCCACAGCAGCTCTACCTGCCCTGAGATGGAAATCTCATCAGCCAGGCTTTCCCTCCGAGCCCTGCCAGTGCTTGCAGGGGACATTACAAAAACAGCCTCTCATAAAGGTGTTTCAGAGTTTCTGTTTTCCGGCCTCACTCCGGGCCAGGAAACGCTTAGAAGACAAATGTTGCTGGGCCTTGTCTTGGGTGGGAAAGTTTTTCAAAACTCAAGAAAGCATTTCTTTTATGCCTCACCCTCGCTTTAAGCCAAACCCTCTGCTCCCAAGCTTGAGTTCTTCTCACCTGCTAATGAGAATTCCTGACTCTCCCCCTTCGCTCCAACCGGTGGGAGTGAGGGGAGGACTCCAGCCTGCAGGTCCTGGTGCGGCATTTCTTAAACTCAAGTAATGTGTGGGCCCCTTTTAAGGAGCAAAAATAAAGAGACCCTCTAACATTTATGTAAATCCATTTATTTTAAAATTTGCTTTGAATTTATACCAATGTAAATCGAACACATCAACTCTTTGTATCTTATTTTTATAGAATTATAAACATAACTACAGAACTATAAAATTGAAATGGTCAACATTAATTTAATATGACAGAGAATGAATGCTGTTTTATTGACTCTAAACCAGCCACGCCAGGTTTAATATAGAAAGATGGCCTTCTAGATCTGTTTCTACATGAAAACTTTGTATCAGGAACGGCAAGTAATAAAAGAGACCCAGAGGAACAGTGGATTAAGTGGTTTAAGTACACTGTGGTTTTATTTTTTCTTGTGTCAAAGGAAATACCTAGTCTTTTCTCCACTAAGAGCCTTAGTAGGCGGCTGCCTAGTTCAAGGTGCCTCATGGTCACAATTTGGCTTCTGTGGCTCCGGCTTTTGCATCTGTACTCCCTGCAAGAAGAAAACAGAAGGAAGGAAGCATGTCTACTAGGTACATCCATCCTTTGTAAAAAAAACCTTCTCAGAAATCCCACCTGACAACCTATGCTTCTGTTGCACTGGCCACTCTATATCTAAGGGGGGAGGAGAATAAAAGGTTTTAGGTGGGCATATCAGCACCTCAAATAAAGCAAGGGGTCTGTTGCTATGGAAGAAAGGAAGAATGGACCTTGGGCAGGAGAGTAGCAGTGGCTGCCACACTCTACATTTTCTAATTTATATAATTCCAAGCAGAGAATGCCTTTTAAGATCGGGTATTGCCCAAAATGATACGTGCAACGGAAAGGCTTAGCTTCTTAGCTCTGGATAATTAGGCCTCAGTTAAATCAGATCTAACTTAATCTGCTGATCTTAATGATGCGTCACTTGAGTACATCAGAAGGGGGTCTGCTTTGCTCGAACCAGATTTTTGAGATCGCCATTAAATGAGCAGCTATTACAATTACCGCCAGCATCAGGGACAGAGAAAGGTCTGTATTTCCTACCTCCCTTGTTGGCAGTGAATGATTGCACACTGGCCTGGGATGTGTCCACTCCCACGTGAGTCTGCCACTGCTGTGGGGCTGACCTCAAGTCCCCTGAGGCCACCGTGCTTTTGTCTGGGACAGGATGGGACAACTCCTCCACGGCGTCCTACTCCGAGAATGCCTGTGGAATCTTCATCGGAACCACACTGGGAGGCCATCTGGACTTTGCTCAGCAAGCTCGCAACCGTGAAAGCAAATACTAACGCAAGCACTGATGTCCTTGGTTATAGGATGGTCACCCAGGTTACAAGGCAACCACTTCTCCCGGGTTACAATAGAAACGACAAAACAAGACCAAGTCGCAGGGGCGGGGAACCTGCAGCCTCAAGGCCACATGTGGCCCTCCAGATCCCCGAGTGTGACCCCTCGACCAAATCTAAACTTTATTGTTCATAAAAGGATCTATTCTATAAAATCTGGATTCAGTCTAAAGGCTGCACTCAGGGATCCAGAAAGCCACATGTGGCCCCAAGGCTGCAGATGCCCCACCCCTGCGGGGTATGTTTGTGGTTCCAAGTTTGAAAATGCTGGCTTCTGTCGCCAGGTAGATGGTTTTAAAAGGGTCTTTGTGCCCATGAGCCTGTATGGTTCTTTTGCAGCAGCCCCGGAAACTGCTGGAAGGGTTATATCGTTCGAGAGGTAAGTGGGCTGTATCTCAGAGAGGGCAAGCTGCTTGGTGAAGGTCACGTAGTTCATGAAGGTCAAGGCTGAGACTCAACTCTGCTCTAGTTTGGAGCTATGTCAGGCTGGGCTCTGAAGCCTTCTGCAATATTGCACCGAGAACCAAGGTCCCCTAAGAGGCACCCCTATTCCTATGGCCCCCCCTAAAAAAAACAAAGGAGATACCCTAGGCTCCAAAGACCTGAAATATCAGACAGTGTCTTATAAATGATCCAGATCAAACCACCCATTCTACAGATGGGGAAAGTGAGTCACTAGATGGCGTGAGGAGCCATCGAGTCGGGAAGACAGCGGCAAAGAGGGGCCGTTTCTGAAGGCCAAAACGGTTGCAGAAGCGCAGAAACAGCAGAGCTCCAGGGCAGGGAGGACCAGGACAAAATCCCACGCAAGGGTTTGCTGCTGTGTTGGTGACGATGGTGCTGGTTGCTGCGGCTGTCATCATTCTTAGCAGCTCATGCCGGGCAGAGGCAGCTCTCGGTAACCATCACCTGTTTGTACCATTACGTTATTCAACACTTACTAGCACAGTGCCCGGTGCCGTTATTATCGTGAATCGCCCTGCACTCCAGCTCCTAGAAGTGCCCCCTAAATAAGCTGGATGAGTGAATGAATGAGTGAGGCCCTCAGACTTACCCTCCTCTGGCCCCCTTGGCCGGGCCGCCTCCCCAGACCAGATCATTGCCCTCCCCCCGCGTGACACGGAGGCACCTTTCATCGCCAGCACGCACCGGACTCCTCATCCACTGTTCTTTGGTTTAAGAGTCATTACAAAGTGCTTAATTAAGTAAGCCTCGCTTAATCACCAAATGTTTGCATGCGAAACGAGTTCCTGGGAAGCGGGGCACTCCACATGTTCTGTACAGAAATAATCACACCCGGGAGCGGGAGGAGGGCAGGCTGGGACCCAGGGCCACGACATTTCACTTGAGGGCCTCGCCCATTCAGCCACAGAGGGGGATTAGAAGGCTCTAGCTAGAGCGATCGGAGAACTCCCACATTCCTGCCGCATGAATCACAGGAGGGGGCGGCTGAGCAAGGGGAGAGGTGGGAATTTAGAGGGGCTGGTGGGTTGGGGGGAGGGGTGCGCGGAGACACGGCGGGGGGTGGGAGAGATCTGTCTCCTGTAACCCCTCCCTGGCCCAGCCTTTGGGCCTGTGTTTTCAAGTACTGCCTTAGACAGGTTGCAATTGCCTCCCTGTCATTCCAGGAGGAGGTTTGCGAATTATAAATTCATTTGCAGATTAAGTTGGTGGTGGCGGCGGAGCTGGAGGGGTACATGCGTGTGTCGGGTAGGCTGTCATTTAATTTCTCCCTGCGTAGCTTCCTAATCTAGGGCTTCCACAGAGCACTGGATCAGTTGGTACACGGATGAACTTACTTTTCTTATCTCAATGGCTATATGTCTATTTTCACATGTATTAGGAAAAGAAAAAAAAAAGCACATATAGAACCAGGACCTCATCCTCTGATTTCACAGGTATTATCAAATCAAAGTTGGCATCAAGGAAAAATGAACTCTTTTAAGGTAGAACAAGGATGTGACCCAAATCAGGAAGGAGAGACACAGCACGACGGGGGTTTGGGCAACACCTGCAGGGGTCACTTCTCCCGTTTTACTTGTGCTGGCTGCAGCTGGTGCTCCTGGGCTGCCCCGTCTCTCATTCTGCCCATTTTGCAGACTAAGAAACTGAGACCCAGAAGACACAAAACAGCCTCTCACCTCTTTTCTGGGATGGTGGTGGCACTATAGCACTGTCAGGAAACATTGCGAAAGATGTTGATCTGGGCAAAAAAAAGAAAAAATTAAAATATCACTGAATGCTCTGTATAGCACACCCCTTCAGGTTATCTGTGTCTTTCATTGTCTTTGAGCTATTTCATAACTCTCTAAGTTAAAAAAAAAAAAAAAAAACCTGAGAGTAACACAAATGATTCATGCCATAGAAATGCAAATGCATTTTGTCCGGCGGAATGCAATTGATTATTGCCCTGAAGATTATCGACCAGTTTTTGGTATCTACTTGTAAATTAATCCCAGCATTTCTGTTTGCCTGTATGTGTGTGTTGTTTGAATTCTCCTTTGAACCAGGTGGACCGTTTTTGGTTTCCTTATTCATTAATGCGTTACATAAAATCTTTGACATATGTTCATTTCGTAACTTCAGGAGGGTCGTGATTTTACCTTTGGGTAAAAATTGTCCTGTAACGGTGTCCGCCCAATAAGGAAAGGTCGAGTTCAATAGCCAGTGTGAGCTAGAGCAAGCAGTAGAGGGAGTGTGTTTGGATAATATTTGGAATCTAAATTGTGGGTTTGTTATTCATGTGTTTCTCTTTCCCTGAGGTTTCATCTTTTCTGTTCCCCATATCTTGTTCTAGCAGGTTGCCGGCTCTGTGGTTGTCGAGGGTGGGTACAGGCATTGCAGAAAACTGACAAGGACCCCTGATTTCCTGGTATTTCGAAACTAACCCCGTCACCTGGGGGTACAGGTGGGGGCTGGGCTTTCCGAACATCTGCCCAATGTTACGTTTTCCACCAGCCCAATGGGATGGGGGCTGGAAATAGAAATTCAATTGATTTACAGAAAATAAGTAGCTGTGAGAGCTCACAGACTCCTGAGCTGGTGGGCAGGACTCAAGCCTGCCATCCGGCTGGCAGTGAGAGCCTGCATTTGCTAACACCGCCTCACTGAAACCTCATCCGACCACGAGGCCTTTTACAGCAGAGAGAAGCAGGGCTCAGAGAGAGAGGATCGTTCTCCAAACCCACCCGGCAAGTCAGAAGTGCACCAGCCTGAGCCCACAACTGCTAGGATTCCCCAAGTCGGCAGCCTTGGCATTCCCCCGGAGCTTGCTGAAATGCAGACGCCTGGACCCTCCTGCCCTGAGATCCTTACTCAAGATCTTGACGTGGGGCCCAGGACTCTGCATTTGACCCATAACCAGGTTGACACTGATATATAAGACAGACCTGGAGAGATTCCACTCCACCGAGCTAATTCTAGCTCTTGGAAGAAAGCAAAAATGCTAGGTAAGAAGAGGTGTCAGGAAACACATTGCGAACAACATTTTGAGGGAAAAGAAGTATCTGGCTGGGTCCCAGAGGGCCCAGGGTCCAAGCTGGTAGCATCAGAATTACCCAGTAGTCAGGCCTGGGGCTGTCTGCGATGACGCAAGATGGTCCTCGATTCTCAAAGCTGGAAGGACTCTGACAACCGTCCCATTTTGCAGATAGGGAAATCGAGGCCCAGATAGGGAAAGGACTTGCTTAAGGCCCCACAGTTGGAAACAGGTAGAGTAAAACCCAACACTTGGGAATCCTAGATCTTGGGCCACTCTCTCTCCACTCGCTCGCTCACTGACTCACTGCTGCATTTCGTTTGCTCATTCGTTCATTGACTCATTCGGTGAGCATGTATTAGGCTCCACTATGTGCTGGATGTAGTTGTTTACTGAAAAAGCATTTACTTAGAATCTACTCTGTGGCAGGTGCTTGGTACTTGGGATATAAGGAGCTCACTTCCTGGAGAGGAAAATACATGTATAAAATAAACAAGCAAAAACAAAAATCCATGCAAACAAACAAGAAAACTCACTCCTCTGCAGCTGACAACTCATGCTCGAATGCACATCACTTCATTCAGTGCTCACATCCACCAACTCTGTGGTCAGAAAAGACAAGATCCTCCAGTCCCAAGTTAGCAGATGAGGAAACTGAGGCCGGAGGGCTGAAGCAGCTTCCCCAGGTCCCACTGGGAGTGTCGGCTCAACAGAAGAGGAAACTGAGGCTTAGAAACGTACAGGAACTTGTCCCAGGTCCCACAGCCAGCACTTAGCATAGGAGGGGCTCTGCCACCCACAGAGGTACCAGGGGACTAAGTGACGTAGTGTAGACACTCCATACACACCTGTGAGATCTGGGAGTGTAAGCTACCCACCTTTCCCACACCACCACCCCTCCCCCAGGAATTCCGCAAGACCATTGTCAAAGACAGCGCCATAGGAATTGGAATGCTCCTAACACTAGAAATGATAAATGCCTGAAGTGATGGATGCCCCGATTACCCTGATTGGATCATTACACGTTGCATGCCAGGATCAAAACATCCCACGTACCCCGTGAATGTATACAACTATTATGTACCCATAATAATTAAAAATTAAACGAACAAACAAAAAGACAGCTCCCTTGGAACTGGAGAAAACCAGCCCCAAGGAGTATCTGTGGCTAGGTTGCTTGTCCTGGG
This sequence comes from Propithecus coquereli, assembly GCF_000956105.1. Lineage (NCBI taxonomy): Eukaryota > Metazoa > Chordata > Mammalia > Primates > Indriidae > Propithecus > Propithecus coquereli. Next base: position 3,347,296 of record NW_012145634.1, read on the forward strand.
CATGGGGGACAAGGCACAGCTGCCAGCACCTGCCTCTCGTTGGTGTCCTGTGGCTGGGAGCCCGCTCCGCCCGCAGTGACAACCTGCTTCCAATGGCCCTTTTAAAAGCCACCTTCCCTTTCCTGTCTGACTTTCCCCCTTTCCTAATGGTGCTTGCTCTGGTCACCTTCCAAACAAACTGCTGCGCCAGGTTCCTTGAGTCCCACCGGGGACAGACACCGGCGAGATGAAGACCACTGGCAGATTCCCCCGCATCCGAATGCACTGCGTGGTCCGTCCACTCTTTCTTTAAAACATCTCCTTACTCTTCTCAGAGCGTAGAAACCATCTTCCTAAAATCCAGAGTGGAATGTGACACTCCTGTACACAAGACCTTCCCGTTCGCTCTTTCCGACAGGGACCAGCCACATTTTTCTGAAAAAGGGTTGAATAGGGCTGAAAAGGGCTGAATAGTAAGTATTTTTGGATTGGTGGTCATACAGTCTCTTTCACAACTTCACTCGACCCTGCAGATGTAGCAAAAACAGCCACGGGCAGTGTGTGTGCGGTTGTGTTACAATAAAACTTTATTTACAAACCAGATGGCCAGCCGGAGAGCTGTGGTTGGCTGAGCTCTGGGATGAAGCCTCTTTTTCATTTGAGGCCTTCCACATGCTGCCTCTGCCCACAGTTCCAGTCCCGTGTTCAAATATTTGCCGACTGCCCACTAGCTGCATTCATAGGCTCTGATACGAGGGGTTTCAGAATCTCTCTTTCTGCAGAAAATAACCATTTACTCCACAAAACAATCAGACAGTTTGGCAAAGCAAATGAATATTTTTTCCCCCAAGATTGAGCTACATTGCTCATGATGGAGATGTACTGTCTCCCCCTGTCTCACACTCCTTCCCCTCATCATCTAGGAGCAGAACTCCTCCCTCCTATTCCCTGTAGTCCTGTTGTGGCTGAGGGAGTCACAGGGAGTCACACCTGACCCAGGCCTGGCCAGTCACAACCATCCTTTCCCCAGGACATGTGATTGCTTTGGGGAGAAGCACATGACCCAATCTAAACCAATGAGAATCTTCCCTAGGATTTTTCCTCCTGGTGGGTTGCTAAGCAAAGGAGATACAAGTTCAGGAAGGCTGATGGTCATCCCAGGTACCATGTAGGACCTGTTTGAAGAGTGAAGCCAAGAGACGGAGTCCGGGAAGGGGAGCCCTGGTAGAGTCAGGCACCTACTATGTGCCAGGCTCTGAGCTCAATTCTGGTGGTCCCAGAATGAGTAAACCCTGGTGGTACCTACTTTCAAATGGCTCAAAAACTGGTGAGGGAAGGAGACAGGTTAACCCACAACGATAATTCAGTGTGACAAGCTCTCTGGCATGGAGAAGATCTATGGGCAGGGCAGCAAAGCCCTGGGATGGCCAGGGATGGTTCTTGGAGGAGGTGCCACATGAGCTAAGACTAGAAGAATGTGTGGGTGCTAGCCAACGGGAGGACCAGCGTTCCAAACAGATGGAAGAGGGGGAGTGTCTTGGTACTTACGTGCAGCAGCGGGCTCGGAGGCTGCAGAGCTGGGCGGGGGCCAGGCTTTCTGGAAGTTGCACCGGGGGGAGCGGTGCAGTGTGAACCAGGCTGCCCAGAGCCTCCTTTCGGAGAGTGCTCCCAGGCTGCCACTGTTCCAGCTGTACCCACTGCTGCCCCCATGTAGCTCTGATGGTCCTCTCTCTGGCTCTCTCCCTCTGAGCCTGGCTTTTTCCAGGAATGAAATAACTGCTACTGAGTCAAGACCCTCCTAGACTCCTTCTTGGTGTTGCCAGGGAAAGGACCCAGGTGGGAGGACTGACAGCAGGAAAGAGCTTCTTCAGAGGACAGATGCTTCAGCCTACGAGAGAGCAATTAGGAGAGACAACTTTGGCTTTGGTTCCTGGAAGGCGAGGCTGACCACTCTCTGGAAGACGTGCAGAGGGAAGGGAGGATTCGAAGTCTCTTCCAAACTTGGTCATCCTACTTTGGAGGCATCTGGGTTTGCTAAGCCTTGGATTGGCCAGGGAGGGGATTCTGGCTCCTCGATTGCAGAGAGGGTGGGGACATTTGGGGCCTTTGTGCTGGCTCTTGAGCACAGAGATGGGGAGAAAGCAGAGGTGGCTGAGAACCCAGCCTCTCCAATGGCAGCTGAGGGTGCAGAGTGAAGACTTGAGCTCCAGCCCTGCTCTGCCACTCCTCCCGGCTGCCTTAGGGTTCCTCGTATGTCCCCTAATCACGCCTGCACCTGTCCATCATCACCTTTTTCAAATGTCACCTCATTATCATTGCTTGGCTCATCTGGTATTTCTCTCCTGGGCTCTGAGCAGGCTCCAGTCACCCCAGAGCCCAGCACTCAATATTTTCTGAACAAATGAATCAATGACCACATGGGGTGCTCTGTCAAACTGTAGCTATCTCTCTTGGCCTTGATCTTCACCTCTGTCAAATGGGAATGATGATGTCTTTAGTTGCCTGTGCCTGCCTGGTGCCTAGCTGGGCTTCAGTACGTGATGGCGATCGAGCAGACCAGTCATCTACGGTGCTTTAGAGAAGGACACCCGCCCTGTTGACCTGCTGATACTTTGTTCTTTGTCTTTGACATCAAGAGGAATGTGGACACTTGGCAGTAGGTTCTTTCCGTAGTTCTCATCTTCCGTCTGCTTATTTGCATGTACTGAACCTCCTCTGTGCCATGGGGGCCTTCCAGATATAATTTCTCAATCAAATAGTCCCAAGCTGGGTGTCCGGGAAGCAGAGTGAGACAGAATTTAGCACGCACGTCGTTTATTAGGAAGAGTCCTTGGAATGATACCTGTGGAAAGAAGGGGGGAAGGGAAGGGAGCAGAGAGAGGAGCTGAGCCACCCATGCAAGCTGGACGATGGCCTCAGCCGACAACACGGGCAGCCTTGGAGCTGGAGTGGCTCTACAGTGCTGTCCAGGCCTTCATAGCCTACCCGGATCAGTCACTGGAGGAGAACCACCCATCATGGAAGGTGTGACTTTGGGCGAAGTGGGTCTCTAGAGCTCGGGCCGTCCTTGAAGGGGCTGGCAGCTGAGGCTGCTGTTGACGACACCACTGCCAGCTGCTGGGGAAATGAGGCTTTCCTCAAAGTGGCATCTGAGCAGCACCTGGTGGTGTCCACCCAGCCACTGTCCCCCAAAGAGGTACAGCTATCTCCACATATGGATGAGGACACTAATGCAGACAAGTGAACCGTCCCAACCCAGGACACTCCTGCCTCCAGAGCCTCCCAGCTCTCGCGCCATGCCCCTGATGTTGCGCAGACCTGCGCCAGGCAGGCAAAAGCACAAGCCCCGCGCCCGAGTCACTTCCCGTCAGCTGGCAGGCCTGCCACCCAGCGCCTCTCGGCTTTGCCTGGAGCCCGCCAGGCGAGGTGGTTTTGCAGCGCGAACCCATCCACCCGCCTGTGTTTATTCTGCACGCAGCCAACAGCTGCTGGAGCGGGGCCTGCCAACTGCGCTGCGTTCGCTCAGGGATGCGCCTCTCCGCCCTTCCCAGAGTTCTCGCCCGCTGGCTCTTTCTGGGAAGCTTAGCTTGTTTTATTTTTCTCTTTCTCCTTCCCAGCGGTTTGGCTGGATTTCAGAGCAGCCTGTGAGAGGGGTTGGGGGAGACTGGATCCAACATCCAGGATGTTGCAGGCTGCGGAATGGCTGCAAAAATCCTACTTTGGATTCCAGCTCACTTTCATTTTTTTATTTTTTCCTCGCTCCTTACCAACATGTAGCTTTATAACATTGCAGGACACAGGCTGACAAATGACCGGGTTTATGAGTATGGGCTTGGAGCATGGAGTGGGACAGCCAGAGGGTGCTGATTTGTGCTTTGCTGTGTGACCTTGGCAGGGTGTCTTCACCTCTCTGAGCTCCCAATGCCTCCTCATCTGTGAAATGGGTCAATGATCCCATCTCTCAGGTCCATTAGGAGGACTGAATGTGAGACTGTTCGGGAACCTGCAATGGACCAAATAGGTGTCTAATAAATGAGATCTTGTATAATTATTATGCCCCTTGTACATTCCCTAAGCAGATTGTTGACGGGCCTGTCCTCTGCTATCCTAAATACTCGCTCAGATTGACACGGTGCTTTGCAATATACGGCACCCTACTTGCGTCATCTTGAAGGTGCCAGAATTTTTCTCCAACCTGCAAAGCAAACCTCTCCTCACCCCTTTCATCCATCGCGGACTGACCAATTCTACCTGTCCTTCAGGGCTCAGCTCACACGTCCCTTCCTCCAGCACAGTGGTCGGCAAACTTACTCTGTGTGGAGCCCAACAGTAAATATTTCAGACGGTGTCCAGCACCTAGTCTGTGTGGCCGCGACTCAACGCCGCCGTCACAGAGCGGAGTGGCCACAGACGACACATGAACGAACGGGAGTGACTGTGCGTCCGTACAGCTTGATTTCTGGATGCTGAAATGTGAGTGGCGTATAATTTTCAAGTGGCATGAAAGAGTATTTTGACTTTTTTTAACCATTTAAAAATGTAAAAACCATTCTTTGCTTGTGAGCTGTACTAAACAGGCTGTGGGCTGGATGTGGCCTGTGGGCAGTAGTTTGCTGACCCCTGCTCCAGGAGGTCGTTGCTGGTCACCGGCTGTCCCCCAGCCAGGCTACACTGGGGCCCTTCATTGGGGCTTCCGTGGTGTCCCTGAGTTGCCCCATCACAATACTGACGACAGGCTGTCCCATTTACCTCCTCTGTCACCTCCTCTGTCACCTCCTCAGTCACCTCCTCAGTGGACTACAAGCTCTTTGAGGGAAGCACCATGTCTTTTTCATCACAAAACCCTCGGCACCTGGCACATAGTAGGTGCTCAACAACTACATATCAAACAAGCCCATGTATGATGAACCAATTCTTTCGACATCTCCATGTAGCAGATATGATAAGCTCCATTTTCCAGATGTGGAAACTGAGGCCCAGCAAGGGAAAGGGATTTTCTCAATGTTGCACAGCTGCAAAAACGACTAAGCTGGGATTCAAACTCCCAAAGGGAGAATGAAAAAGACGGTTTGCGTTAACTGTGCAATTACTATGTGTCAGACCCAGTGCCGGGGGCTTAGCATGTGTGGCCTCACTCCCCAATTCTGAGCACCCTCTGTGTGCCAGGACCTGCCAATGCCACGCAGTCATATCCCTTGAGGTCCAGAAGGCAGGAATCCTTACTGCCGGGGCTGCGACAGTGAGGCCGGGAGCTCCACCAGGCCCCATCGCTCTGTCTTGCTCACGGCCCAGTTCAAAGAACATTCGTGGAACCACGACGCCCACCCTCGCCTCAGCCAGGTGCTATGTCTCGAGTTTCCAAATTTAAGTCCTTCATCTTCCACCACCGCCTCCCAAAAGTGCAACCTGACCATGAGCTTAAAAAATCAATTTTTTTAAAAAAGAAAGCAAAAAGCAGTGACAGCCATTCCGGCAGCAGCAGCTGCTGAGTCGGATGGGTTATCCATCCACAATAATCGACGGGTTATCATCGAGTGATTTCCCTCCTCCAGACACACAGATTAATAAAGAAAGGGTCTGGGCGCGCAGACGGCAGAAAGGACGGCCAAGGCAAAGATGCCTCCAGCTGGGACGAAGTGGCCTCCCCAGGCCCGATGCCCACATCTGCTGTCGGGGCGGGAGATAGCAGGGCAGGCCCCGCCTCCGCGGATTGAGTGGGGCGGGCGGCACTGCCAGCTGTGAAGACAGGCCTTGGTTCTCAGTGGCTCCCGTCTGCGTGTTTGACTCCCCCGGGGCCTGTCGCACGAAGCAGGCCCGAGTGGCAGGAGGCTTCAGTGGGAGAGCCGGGCGCCTCCCCGCTCGCCCGGCCTCTGGCGCAGCCCCTTGGCCGCACTTCACAGGCCCGCGTGCACCCCCCGGGCGGACCGTGGCGAATCCCACTTGTTGACGGTGGCCCAGGAGTAGGATTTAACGGTGGAATAATGTTTACGCAGCAAACTCCTCCAGAGGTGTCCTAAACACCGTACGAGGGATTTTCGGAGCTTAGTGAGCGTTAGTGGACTCAAGACGGCTAATGCGGCAACCCGCGGCTCTAATCTGATCTGGCACCCCTTCTGCGCGCTGAGGCCCAGTGGGCGGAACTGCTGGGAGAGCTGGCCAAAGTTGCTTTTTCACCCTCCTCCTCCCCCTTCTCCCCTGCGAACTTTGCCGCATTATTGGCAGCACGTGGCCTGGCATGGCTGCATCTCAGCTGCGGTCGGGGCCAGTGAACCCCGGGACATGCCCATGGGTTCAGCGATGGACTTTTCAAAGGGTATTAGGGAGAGGATTGGGTGGGGATAGACTTAATTACTTTTCCTCTCTTTTTTTCCTGAAGGCAGCGCAGAATAAGCCTTTAAAAAAAAAAAAAAAACCTGGATTTTAGTGTCAATAACAGAATCAATTTCATACCCATGGGTCCCACAGATTTTAGCCACAATCCATTCCTAGATCTGAACCTGGCACAGAGCTACATCTCCAGAGACAAGTGTGCCATCTAATGCAAAAGCTCAAGAGTCGTAGGTTCAAATCCTGGCTCTGCCACCTTCTAGCACTTCCCTCTTCAAACCTCAGTTTTGTCATCTGTTAAATGGGAATGATAGATGGGCAATATCTATCCCGGGGCTGTTGTGGCAAGTATATGAGTGAAGTATATGGAAAGCCCAATACTGGATCTTACAGAGTAAAGAGTTCACAGAGATTAGTTTAAGAAGTCTTTCAGGCCTCAGTTTCCTCATCTGTGAAATGGGACTTTTCTACCTCTAAGGATCAAATGAAATAAACTGGTACAGTCTAGCCTGGGTTAGGAATAGGAGTCCAGCCCTCAAGCCAATCCCCATTACATATCTCCTGCCTTCAGTTGCCTGTGATTGACTGACATCTGAGACGTTGCCATGGAAATAAACGCCTCCAGCATCAGGAAGCGATCTTCCACTTCTGGAGAGTTCCTTTCCTTCCCCATAGTCACCACCAGGTCTTGAGCTTTGCTTTTTGTTTATGCTGGAAAGGAATGTGTTTGTGAAGACCGGATTATCTAGGACTTGAGAACCAGGTGGGCTCCTTCAAAGGGCCGTAGCTGGGATGTTCCGGTTACTTGCTTGGTGGTGTGACTTCGAGGGTCTAGGCTGGGAACAGGAAGCGAGCTCTGACCAGTGCAGTTCTGGGTGGGAGGGGGCCTGCTAGCTCCAGGCCAATCTTACCAACCCCTGGGGGAGTCCTCCGGGCACTGGTGGCGAACTTTGGCTTCGAGTCTTTCCCTTATTAGCTGTGTTTCCTTGGGAAATCTGATTAACTTCTCTGGCCTGTAGTTTCCTCATCCATAACATAAGGAAAGGAAGGTTCTCATCTCACAGGCTGTTGTAAGGTTTGATAGGATAGTCCCTATAGAGGTCCTGGAATAGAGTGTCCTTTGCATGACCCCCAGCATATAAGCTTAGAGCTTGAAGTCTAAAAGAAAGAACAAGATGTTTTTTCACTACCTCCAACTTAGAAAATCCCAGGGAAGTCCTCTGATTGGCCTGTCCCAGTCATGTGACCATCCATTAGTCCAATCATTGCATCTAAAAGGCTGGCCGTGGTTACAATGCAAGGGTTTTATCTTAAGATAGGGAAGGTGGGCACATTTTCTGGGAAGAGAACAATAATAATCACTAAAGATCATTTCAATGGTTCTGTGATCTCGGGTAAAATTTTAATTACCTCTCAGTTCAGTTTTAGGTCTATAACATGGTCACAAAGATGTCTACTCTCTATTGAGTTATTTTGAAGATGAGACCCAAGAAACCAGGCAGCACAATGCCTGGCATTTTTTGGTCCAGCTCAATAAATGCTTGTTGAATCTGAATTTTGCCATCTTGGTAGTTTGTGCTACTTGTCATGGGTGATCTTTAATGGTTGGTAATCATGTAGAAATAAGGCATTATTTACTCAGTTATCAGGTAGCCTTTTATAGGAGTTCAGAGACACACATACAAATGTGTGTGTGTATACATATATACGTGAGATGAATCTATATGCACTCTTGAAATCCCTAAGATTAATTCATGTTCCACATCACTGGTCTGAAAAAAAATCAAATGGGATGAAGCAAAGCTGATAAATGTTGTATTAAACTTAGATGGGTCCCAGATCCTCCTTTCTCACCAACATTTTATTGTAAAAAAATTCAAATGCAGAAAAGTTGAAAGTAGTTTATAGCAAACACCCATATTCCATCCACCAAAATCCCACCATTAGCATTTGTACACTTCTTTTATTAGTCTGTCCATCCTTCTATCATTTCATTGGTCCATATTAATTTTTGATGCATTTTAAGCAGACATTTCAGCAATGAAACATCAATATTTTTCTACAGTTTTATATAAAAAGCATATGAATGTATTGAAATACATGAATCTTAAGTTTATGTACATTGCATTTGATCAAATGCAAACATCTGTGTAACCCAAAACTCTCATTGCCCCAGAGGGTTTCCTGATACTTATTCCCAGTCAAACCTTGTTCCTTCACCCAGAGTTAAGCATTGTTCTGATTTTTCCCCACCACTGAGTAGTTTTGGTTTGTTCTAGAACTTCATGTATGTTGAGTCACACAATTTGTGCGCTTCTGTGTCTGGCTTCTTTTATCCAACATAAGGTTTGAGAAACTGATCCTTACTGTTGCACATAGCCAGTACTTTGTCCTTCTTTCCATTGTGTAGGACGCCATGTGCAAATATACCACAATTTATTCATTCATTCTCCCGTTGATGGTGTTTGGGTTGTTTCCAGTTTCTGGCTACTATAAAATAAAGCTGCTATGAACATTTTGATACTAATCTTTTTGGTGAACATGTGTTTTCATGTCTCTTGGGAAATACTTAAGAGTTGAATTGCTGGGGCATAAGGTGGGGCTATGTTGAATTTTATGAGAAACTGCATAAGATCTTCTTCCGCAGTGTTTGTACCATTTTACGTTCCTGCCGGCAATGTAGGAGAGTTCCGGTTGCTCCATATCCTTGTCAACATTTGGTGTTGTCAGTCTTCATAATCTTAGACAGTCTTGTGGGTATAGGATAGTATCTCTCTGTGTGTACAGACCACTTTTTTTTTTTTTTAACCAGTACCAAATTCTCATCCATTTCCTAAAATTCCTACTCTGGAAGAACACTTATTTTTCAGATGGGAAAACTGAGGTCCAGGGAGGGAAAGGAATTGGCCTAACATTTCACAGCATATTAAAGGTAAAGCTAAACTAACAATCTAGACTCCTGACAGCTGATCCAGGACTCACAATAAGAACATGTCATTAAGTGGATATGCCAAGCACTGGAGCAAACCCTCTCCTGGTCACTATTTAAGTCATTCATTCATTTAGTAGATATTTACTAAGCTGTCCCTTGGCCCATCATTCTTTTAAGCACTGCAGTTACAGAAACAAATAATAAAATCCCTAGCTTATAAGGAACTCACTCGAGTGGCTGAGAATCTTCCATCCTTAACCCAAGCTGTATTTTTTTCCACCTTAGACTTGGTAAGAGCCACATGCATTAATGCATAAGCTGTGCTTTCTTGACTGTAAAGGAAGCTGCTGCAGTTCTTTGGGAAACTTGATTACTATTGCAAAGACGGAAGGTCATAACTCCAGGAAAAATATATAGCTTTAGCTCTTTCCCTTCATTTTGTTTCCAAATGTTGGCCATCACATACCACATTTTACCCCAAAAGAGTTCTACTGAGTGTCCTTTGAGGAAGGCTTGATATCCAAGAGCCCAGTTGCCCAGCTGGTGGGAAGAAAACCTTCACAGGGGGAGGAGGATTTTTTTCTCAACATCCATCTCTCATGAGAAGCCTTGGGGGTCCCGTGAGAACTGCTTGGTTCTTTCTAAAGTCAGCCAGGAGTGGATTTCTAGACTAAGGCAGAACGTCACACAATTTTAAAATGAGAAGAGACCTTAGCCGTTGTATCATCCAGAAGTTTCTGTACACAGACCATGGCTGAATTAGCTGCCTAAATTTCACCCTATGTATGGAGGTGGGTGGGAGAAACATTAATACGTGAATTCCTGGGTCCTGCCTTCAAGAATTCTAATTCTATAGATCTGACGGGGGACCCAGGAATCCTTACTTTTAAAAAGCTTCATGGGGCCGGGCACAGTGGCTCACATCTGTAATCCTAGCACTCTGGGAGGCCAAGGCAGAAGGATTGCTTGAAGCCAAGAGTTCAAGACCAGACTGAGCAGGAGCGAGACCTCCGTCTCTACAAAAAAATAGAGAAAATTAGCCAGGCATGGTGGTATGCACCTGAAATCCCAGCTACTTGGGAGGCTGAGGCAGGGGGATCGCTTGAGCCCAAGAGTTTGAGGTCACAGTGAGCTACGATGACACCACTGCACTCTATCCCGAGTGACAGAGAGTCTGTCTGGGGAAAAAAGAAAAAAAAAGCAAAGCCTCTGTGTGAGCTCAGGACATTTTTTAGGGTAGTGAAATTATTTTGTATAGTATTATGATGGTGGCGATGCGTCATTATGCATTCGTCCAAACCCATAGAATATATTATCCAACACCAAGAGTGAACCTTAATGTAAAACTATGCACTCTGGGTGATTATGATGTGTCAATGTTAGTTCATCAATTGTAACAATGTTGATGATAAGGGAGGCAGTGTGTGTGGGCAGGGGCATCTGTGGGAACTCTGTGCTTTCTGCTCAATGTTGCTATGAATTTAAAATTGTTCTGAAAAATAGTCTATTTTTTTTTTTTTTTAAAGTCTAGACAAAGTGGCTCACACCTGTAATCCCAACACATTGGAAGGCGAGGCAGGAGGATTGCTTGAGGCCAGGAGTTTGAGGCAAGCCTGGGCAACAGAGCAAGACCCCTGTATCTACAAAAAAAGAAAAAATTAGTTGGGCACTGTGCCACATGCCTGTGATCCTAGCTACTCTGGAGGCTGAGGAGGGATTGCTTGAGCCCAGGAGTTCTAGGTTACAGTGAACTGTGATCACGCCATCACGCCACTGCACTCTGGCCTGGGCAACAGAGTGAGATCCTGTCAAAAAACCAAAACAAAACAAAAACCAAAAAACACAAAAATCGTCTTAGGTTTATGCAGCCATTGATAACTAGAGCACTTTTCCTTGCCCAGAGCCCTCCACGGTTTCTCAGTGTCCTCATATCAAAGCTATATTCCTTAGCCGGGTCTCCAGGGCCCTGTGAGGTCTGGTCCTGCACCTCTCCCCATCACTCCCTACCCAGCACTTTGGAACAACTTTGAGTCCTGGGATAAACTCATTCTCAGTCCAGGGTCTTTATTCAGGCAGTTCGCTCTGGAAGCATTTTTTCCCCACCCCACCATCTCTTGTTGCTTGTAAAATTCCTATGTGTTCTTCAGGTCTCAGCTTAGATGTCGCCTTCTCCAGAAAAGCCTTCCCTGATTGCCTCTGGCTGGATCAGGTGGCTTCCCTGGGCCCCCACAGCACCCCTTCAACCCGCCTTTGCTTCCCCCAACTTGGCCTTAATCACCATCATGTATGAATGTCTGTTCACTTCTCTCTCCTCTGAAACACTATCAGCCCAACGGGACCCAACAATTTCTTTACTATTAAATCCTGAGTGCAAACGCAGGGCCTAGCACATAGCATGTGGTCAAAAAAAAAAGTTCATCGAATGGATGACTGGACCCACTGGCTTCCACACCCTCTCAGTCCTCCCTCAAATCCAGCTTCTCTGCACACGAAAGTCTTGGCAGTGGCTGGGACATCCTGGCGGAGATCTGGCTCCTTACTCATAACTGTCCCCTTCAGATTTGATTGTTCCGTTAAGCAGGCGAGACCCCAGAGGGTCTGATCCACGCTGTGGACTTCTGGAGGCTGCAGCGTCTCAAGAACGGTGACGATAGAGTTTGCTCCTGGGGGCTTCCTCCATGCCCCCTGCAAGACAGAAATGTCGGAGGCTCTCACTGCACCGTCACAACACTGTCCCTGTGAGTTGGCACAGGTGACGGAGGGCCGGGAGCTGACATGAGCTGCATGCCTTTCCTCTCCCTTCCTCCCTTACCCCAGATGCCCTCCAAGTCCTCAGCAAGCTGCTCGGGTTCTTGGTTCTGTAATGAGTCTGAAAGTAAAGGGCTGGTTTGAAAGTATGGGCTGGTTACCAGGGAAACCACACCCCATGTTCAATATCAGGCAGAGCACATTCCCATCGAGCCATGATCTCTGCAGAATACTTGAAGGTCGGGACGCTCTTTGGTTTCCACTCCCTCATTCCAGCCCTTCTGAGACTCTGTAAGTTGCACAGATGTGGACACTGGGGCTCAGAAACCAGAATGGGCTTCCCTGATGTCCCTTAGTGTCTCCATCCAGGTCTGTGCAGAAAGCAAAATCCAGCCTAGGTACGTTAAGCAGGAAGGTATTCAATACAGGGAACGGGGTGCTCATAAAACCACTGGAAGGGCAGAAGGAGCGAGCTCTAGGTTGAGCCTGCTGGAATAACTCCTGGAAAATGCAGGACAGCTCCTACTGGGATCATGCCCCATGCAAGCAGCTGCCGCATCTCCAACGCCACTGCTTCTTGTACCCAGGATGCAAAAGAATTAAGCAGGGCTCCTGCTGCAAGAAGGTCTTGACCTTATACCGTTATACTTGTCAACAGCAGGAGCCGCAAGCCACCAGAGGATGAACTCATGGCAGCTTCCTGAATCCGCATCCAGATCTCTGGTCTTAAGAGAGTTTGGAGATATTGTTCTTGGCTTTGTAGCCTCTCCAAGCCGAAGGAGATCAAATAGAAGTTCAGCGAAGCCACACAGAGGACCGGGCACTTGGTCGGGAAACCCGGGGCTAAATCCCAGCTCTGCCATTTTCTCATTGAGCAACTTTTTGGGAAAGCGGCAAAATGTGTAGGCTCTTACTATTATTGTGACATGGTCTTGCCGACAGTCATTTCATAAGAGCATTCAGTAAGACGATGCATGCACAGTGCTTAGTGTGCAGCTGGAATATCTTAAGTCCCCGAGAAAGAGTAGGCAGTGACACTATTATTATTATCATGACTGTTTTGAAAAAGACTAGTTTCCTCCTCCGCCAAAAGAGAAAATAATAATAATAATCAGGTTACACAACCACACAAAGTACTTTCATACTACTTCTGGGAGCAAGGAATTCTCGGAGAAATAGAATTTAGATGCCAGAATTCTTGAATTATCAGAATTTTTTGTTTGGCTTTTGGGGGATAACGGGAAAGAATAAACTTGAACTAAATTTATTGGGGGAAAGAATATTATATGGTTAATTACCCTCCATGGGGCAGCTTGGGGAACGAGGAGAAAGAAAGAAAGGTTCTTGGTACTTAGTTTTCCCATAAGCAAATGAGCACCTCACTTTGTTTGAGACCACAGAGAAAGCGAGGAAAATGGTAGAATATTTTCATCTCCAACCAGTGTTTTGGGGGAATGGAAGAGAGTGGTTATTCTGGAAGGAATGGAAGAGGGAGGTGGAAAGAGGGGAGAAATCAGAGGCAGGCATCCCAGTGTGTCCCCACCCCCAACACTGTTCCTTCTGGGCTGCATGACCCTGGGCAAGTCATGGTCTGCCCAGAGCCTCTACTTTCTCATCTGTGAAGTGGGGACAGTCACTTCTCCCCTGCCAGATTGCCGTGAGGACAAAAATACCATACATTGAGGGTTCTGTTTTCTTGCCCCTGCCCAAGGGGCCACGTCTTCTTGCCCAAAATCATCGGGATCTGTCAGCTCCAGCCAAAGGAGAAGGCATGTGTTGGGGGGAGGGTGTAGATCTTGGGACAAAAGTCTGCTCTGGACATCTCTGCCTCGTTGAAGCCAGAGCCTGTACCTGCAGCATCTGAGACACTTTTGTGAATCAGCCAACGTTTCTTTTGTCCCATCAGAGCAGTGGTGCAGGAGGAGTGAAGAACCTCTCACCAGGCAGGAAAGGCAGTAAGGAGATGCTTTGCTATGATAGTGTCAAAGGGCCAGCAGCAGAGGCAGCTGCTTGCAGGTAACAAGCATCATCAGAGAAGGGAAAAGCCACTTCTTGAACGTGGGGGGGTCTGAGTCAGAAGATGCTTCCCCCACCCCTGCCATGCTTTACACACGTTGCTGAGGTTTCCGAGACGCGGCCCCCCATCCTGCTGCAGACGCTGAAATTATTAAGGACCTGCCGTCGGCACCCTGGGCCCATTTTCAGCTGGCACGAAAACTGGATGCCCGTGTAGGCGCCTGAGGACGGTGGTCCGGAAGGACCAGCAGGCACAGTGGGGAGACCCAATTAGCCCACCTGGCAGCCGGACCCGGACCCGGCTGGCTGCTGCATATTGCCCACCGTCTGGCAAATAGACAGATTTTCACGAACCAGATTCCACTTCACATGCCCGGGCCCTTCCTGTCCAACTGTTCCGGCATCTGTTTCTCTTAAAATGCATTTATTACGCCGAGAAGAATAATAATGGAGCCGGGTCTGAGGCCTCAGGAGCAGTGGTGATTTCTCCTCCTTTCTTTGGAAGCCGCTGGGTAGGGGAAAATGGCGCATTGCCCAACCTGGAAGGACCGTGCCCTTGGTCGTTAGAATCACAGGGACTGGACATTGGCCCAGGGGGTGAGGCTGAATGAAGGAGAAACCCCAGGGATGGAGGTCGGGGATTTGAGCCGGAGTCTGTTTGTGGGCAATATGGCCATGGGCAACTTCCTGAACCGCTCAGAGCCTCAGTTTCCCCTGTTGCAAAATGCAGGTGAGGGTGTATGATCTCCAAAGTGATTTGTTTCTTGTTTCGCCTCTGCGTGATTCAAAAAGCCCATGTTTGTGGCATTCAGCCTCAACTGTACACCTGAGAACATGCATTCATTCATTCGTTCCTTCATTCCTTCATTTCGTCATCAGGTTGTTCAATGAGCCAACTACTATTTACAAAGCACTGGGGATATAATGGCGATTTAATGAAAACGAGGAGGAAAGCCACCCAAAGCGCTTCTCACCGCTCAGATAATGTGAATACATGTACTAATACCAACGGCAACTACGATTCGTGGGCCTGGTTTATCATGTGTCTGGCATGGTGTTCTGTACCTTACAAACATCACCTCTTCTAATATTCCCAACAACCCTGCAGAAAAACCAGAAATATATATATATAAATCTTTGTCTCTACACAGAAGATATAGGGGCAAACTGAGGCACAGAGAGGCAGAACAACTTGTCCAAAGTCACACAGCAAATACACTGACAGTAAATACATCTGGTCAAGTATTTCACTTGTTGGCTGACCACCTTGGGTTTTTATTTAAACATCTTTGCAGCTTTCAGAGATGTGCTGCTACCCTGATCCTATTTGATTTCTACAGTAGCCCTATGGATGGAGAATAGTTTCCCAAGCTTACAAAGCAAGGCAACGGCAGCACTATCTGTAAACACAAAAACAAACACAAAACGATAAGCCTAAACCTCCCACTGTTTGCTCATTCACCCCCTTACTTAATAGGTACTCTGTGCCGTCAATTCAAATGTACTCGTTTTTCTTTTAATGTCTCTGAAATCAAAAGTCTTCTTGCAATCAATGACTGACATGCCATATTTTAATAGGGAAGTTGTATTTTGTTTTCTTAGCAGACATAAAATAACAGTGCCTATTATAGTCGACGGCATATTTGATGGTATTTACGGAGCACCTACTATACGTCAGTGCTGGACGTCACTCTATGTCAGTGTCCCCACTGCTCTCCTCATCCAGGGACGAGCCCCCAGCAAGCCAGGCTTCTGGAAAAGTCCTGGGGAGATGGATTCTAGGTGCCAGTGTTTGCTTCCCTTCACTGTGTTAGGTTCCCGGCTTCGTGCACGTCACCGGGTTTGCAGACACATCCCACTTTGGGGTGGGAGTTGGGAGTGACAATGACCATTGTCAGCCCCTCAGTAAGGGGTCTGAGAGCTGAGCCTCTGCCAGGTGCCAGGCCCTCCATCTCCGCTCAAACACCTTCCCCAGATCCCCCAGACAGTGCTCGCATCCTAGCGCTGCCGCTGCAAGCTCTGGGAACCCTTGGGGCAGAATGATTTGACAACCTAAGCCACCTCCGCTGACTCCCGAGAGACAGAGGAGGGACAAGAGCAGCGGGTGCGAATGGCTGTCATGAAAGCACAGAGATGTTTCATTTGTCTGATTCGTTTGCTTTGGGTGGGCCCCAGGTTGGGCGCCAGGAGCTGACTGCCCAGCAGGGCTGGGCCATGCTGGGAAAATAGATGTGTCTCCCCGCCAGCGCCTGAGGGACCAGCATGGGAAATTGAGTCACAGCATCAAGGTGTCCAGACAGCTGGAAGAAATAGGAGTCATTTACCCCTTCATGGCGTTTGTCCCTTAGACAGAAGGGAAGGGCAGGCATCTGGGGAAATGGTGCACGTAGTAGGTGCACCACTCGTGGAAGCGTCCCCCGGGAAGCAGGCGGAAACATGGAGCAGAACCAGGCGGAACTGGAAGAGAACTTAGAGGCCAAGCCATCGTGTTCTGACTCCGATAGATGACAGCAGAGGCCGGAGGGGAGTGAGCCGCCACGGTCCCACAGCAAGTCCATCACCAGCAAAGCGGGCATGCAACTCCTTTCTCTCGGAACAGTGTTTTCAAAACCACACCCTCAGGACACACCAACACGTAGACACAGACACACACGTACAGACATACAGACACACACACATCCGCAGACACACACATACAAAGCGATTTTCCTGTCGTAGAAGCACTTGAAGTAAGGCTTTGCCAAGTAAAGAAATTCTGAAGATGTTTTATACTTACATTCACGAGGTTGTACGTAGAGGAGTGGATCCAGGTTGTGTTAAATGGTGCTTAGGGAAAATAAAATCCGTCATTGACTATAATTGGTAAACTCTGGGTTACATAAAGCTAAATCTTTCTTTATTGCAGGGCTTATCAGAGCATTTAAAATGATATTGTGCATTTCCAAGCAGTGAAGGGGGAGGAAGGGATACGGATGAGAGGAGGCTCGAAGTTAAGGGATCTGAGAGCCTAGAATATTATTTTCACCCCCTTATCAACTTTCTTTGAATTACTGAAAAAAATATTGATTTGTAATGCTAGGATAACAAAGAATAAAAATAAGTATATAAAAATACAGCATCTATCCATCCTTCCATCCATTCATCCTCCCATCTATCCTTCCATCCATCCATCCATCCACCTAACCAATCACCTATTCATTCATCCATCAATATAATCACCCATTAATTAATCAATCCAACCACGCATCCATCCGTTCATCCAATCGACTCACCATTTGCCTATCCAACCATACTTCTATCTATCCATCCATCTGCTCATCCCAAATCCCATGCATCCATCTACCTATCCAGCTAACTTTTAATCCATCCATCCATCCATCCTGCAAATATTCACAGGTCACCCACCATATGCCAGGTACTGCACTAGTACTAGCATTCTGCCTTGGGAAGGGAAACATAGGTGTAAAATGGGCACACTTCTTGTTTAAGAAGGTACTTACAACATGTGAGGGAGAGGAGAGAAGCAAAGGTATCCGTGACTAGCTCCTTGTAGCTAAGGGGTGGGCTGCTGGGGTGGAGGCGGGAAGGTCCTGGTAGAAGTCTTCTAACCTGTCCAGGGAGAGTGGAGTTATTCCTCAGGTCCGTTGCTTATGCCGAAGAACCTCAGTTTCCTTAGCTGTAAAAGGGGCCTACTAATCACAATTGTAGACCTAGCCAGCAGGAGCAGGCCCTACCCTTGCACTTTTCGTGGTCACTACTTTGCATGTATTTGCATGTGGTTTGCATGTCGCCTGCATGTGCTGCACTGGACGGTCAGTGTCTGTTTCCACACTGGATTGTGGACCGCTTGAGGGCAGGAAAAATTCGTGAGAGTTTCTGCTGTTCGAGGCACCCTTTTGTGTTTAGCAGGGAGCAGGGCATGGCTTCAGCGTCTGCTAAGTGCCCGATAAAAGACCTGCCACATGGAGAAGTGAACGAAGCTTGCCCTTGGGGGCTTTTTGAGAAGGTGCGGAGAGCTAACGCATGGGCCTTACGGTGCAAAGCCCGGTGTGGAAGGTGTGTGCTCAAGGTACGTGGGTTTGCGTCTCCCCGCCTGACCCTGCGCTGACACCCAGCCCGGGACAGGCAAAGGTCTGCGGTGAACTCTGAGTTCCCTTTAGCAATGGCTGGGGCTACTCAATGAGGCCTTTTTCTCTCTGCCACTGAGCCTGGGAGCCCATTCTGAGCTCCGGAAGCTTCTGCCTGTGAATCGGCCCCACCAGCCTGACGATGACAAGCCTTCTTTGGATGGGTCAGGAGAACTTTCCAGAATGAGCTAACTCAACAATGGCCACATCCATACGGCACAGCCGGGGAAATTATGAGGCTGCTCCTCCTGAAGCTGAGTCATTTCCCTTCTCTTTAATTGGGAGAGGTCAGGACCAAACTGGAGCCGTGATGTCACCCAGTACAAACAGCCCCACGGTGCTCTCCATTTATGAGCAGGTCCCGGCCACCCGCAGTGTCAGTTGACCCAGCTCAGGTCCCCGTCCCTGGCCCTTTGGGAGGGGCCTGAGAACCTGCTGGGGCAGACTCTCCTGCTGTTAAGTTTGGAGCTGTGCCCAGCGCATCTCAGGGGCTGCCGGGCCATCCTGTCTTGGGGACATTCGGCTGGCTCCTCTGAGCTATGATCAGCTGGTTAAATGGGGGGACTCCAAAGCCAGCCCACCCGGGCTCACAGCCCAGATCTGCCACTTCTAGGTGCATAAGCTGAGCTATCATTTCCTCTTCTGAGCCTCCATTTCCTCATCTGTAAAATGGGAGCAATAACACTACCTACTTTGTAGAATGAGTGCGTGGGTAGAGTTAAATTGCTTAGCCCATAATCGGACCTTAATACGTACTAGTTCCTCCTTCTCTTATAACACTGGTGACTTTTTGAGCAGGTTCTTTAATATCTTCCTTCCTCAGTTTACCTTCTTGCAAAATGCAAATAATAACAGTGTCTATGTCATACTGTGCTTTCAGTATTAAATGAGTTAAAATGTGTAAAGCCCTTGGAAGCACACAGAATACAGTGAGTGATCACTATTAATACGTGTTATTTGTAATGATGACAGTAAAACAATTCATTTGTTTTTTTCTGCTCATCCCTGGATGTGTCTGGACTGGGTCTAGAGCTGGGCCTATTGTGTCGTGGGCCGACTTTATGAGAAACCCTTGAAATCTTGACGAGCGAAGCCCCTCTCTGTATCCGCGCTGGGCCTGGCCGTTGGTGATGCTTTATCTTTAACATGTTGAGACTCGACAGCATCTAGATTAAGTCCTGTCCACACAGGCTGCTAAACATCTGTGGGCAGATCCTATTTCTACGTGTTGCAAGGTGGACAGTGTTTGGTGTAAGAGAAGGACAGAGGATGTGCGTGTGTGTGGTTGGGGGGTGGACAGAGGGAAAGAGAGGTGACTTATGAATGCAGAAGGAATCAGGGAAGACTCCATCCCTCCCTCCCTCCCTTCCTTCCCTTCTTCCCTCAGTATTATTAAGCGCCGCTCTGTGCCCAGCCTGGAGCTGGGCTGCTGGGCAGACAAGACACGTATCCTGGACTTCGACGTCCAGTTGAGGCGAAGAGAACCCACAAGCAGGCTGCAGAGCAGAGATAACTGAGTTGAGACTGGGCACCTGTCACCCGCACAAGGAGGTCTTGCTGCCTTGAGGGCCTCTCACCCACACACCGGCCTGGGGAACAACGTCTAAGGGTCTTTCACTTGTTAGCAAAGCAGCCACCATTATGTCCCCACTCTGGGCCTCCGCAGGAAGGACGGGTTTAACAAATGCCACGGCAAAGTAAGGTGCGGTTGGAAAGTGACCATTCAGACAGTTGTCCCTGGATGGCTGTCAGCTCAACCCCATGTTGGACATGGCGCTCTCATTAACACAGGGATGAGAGGCACAGCCCACGACATCTTGTTAAGGGAAAAAGGCAAGTGTCCCCCGGAATACACCAGGATGAGTCTACGTATTGATAGGTCAAAAGTAGACAAGAGGGGAGTAGGGAGGATGAAGAGAAGTTGGTGGATGGGTACAAATACACAGTTTGATGCAAGGAATGAAACCTCGTGCTTGATAGACCAGTAGGGCGACTACAGTTGACAACGATCCGTTGTACATTTCGAAATAGCTGGAAGAGAATCATTCGCAGGTTTCTAGCATGAAGACAAATATTTAAGGTGATGGATATCCCCGTGACACCGATTGGATCCTTATAAATTATATGATCATATTAAATTATCACATGGACCCCCAAAATTTGTATATATTTTATGCATCAATAAAAAAATAAAATTTAAAAAAATAGACAAAAGTAAGCAATATACAGCTGAGGCTTACAAACATACGTAATAAAATTATAAAGTAAAGCAAGGGCTGATAAATGTGATTCAGGATGGGGATTTCTCTTCCAGAGAGAAGGGAAGGATGAGCCCCGGGAGGGCAGCTGAGAGTGCCCAAGGCCCCGGGGCTGGTCTTTTTCTTAGACTGGATGGTGGATGTGAGGGGCTTTTAATTGCCGGGTTTTGCACGTTACACACACTTTATAAATATTTTCCTCTCTCTATGCAATATTTAAGTGCATTTCTTAAAAGTGTCTTCTATGTGGAAAAAACAACCACCACCACCCCAAGTTTTAAAACAGGAATGGCGTGTGATGTTATTATTCTTTCACCATTTTTCTCATCCATTAAACATGCAAAATGGTAGTACTCATTTCCAACACGACCTCAGGCAAATCACATTCCCTCTCTGGACCTCAGTTTCCTTGTCTGTAAAATAGGCATAAAGAAATGACAGAGGCCGGGCGCGGTGGCTCATGCCTGTAATCCTAGCATTCTGGGAGGCCGAGGCAGGCGGATCGTTTGAGCTCAGGAGTTCGAAACCAGCCTGAGCAAGAGCAAGACCCCATCTCTACTAAAAAATACAAAGAAATGAATCGGACAACTAAAAATATATATAGAAAAAATTAGCTGGGCATGGTGGCGCATGCCTGTAGTCTACTTGGGAGGCTGAGGCAGTAGGATTGCTTGAGCCCAGGAGTTTGAGGTTGCTGTGAGTTAGTTAGGCTGACGCCACGGCACTCTAGCCCAGGCAACACAGTGAGACCTGTCTCAAAAAAAAAAAAAAAAAGAAATGACAGAAAGCCTAGGAAGTGCTTCACATTGTGCTTGGCAAATAATAAGTGGTCAATAAAGAAGTTGCCCCAGAGGGTTGACACTTGTGGGACTTTCAGCCAATGATTCCCCGCCCCCCAAACCATTTTTACCATCAATCATTGATCTAGCAACTCCTTGAACTGACCTCCACGTACCAAGCTGGCTGGACTAACTGATACTCCCCATCCCTTTCATCCTAGCACAACTGCCCATGGCCCAGAAAGCACTCTTGGCCAAACTCTTCACCTGAGCTGGCCACATCTCCTTTCATTGGTGAAGGTACAAACTCACCAGACGTCAGTTGTGTTTGTTCTCAAACCTGCTTATTCCAGTTGTGCTTGCCAGCATAATTAGATCATTTAAGTAAACTTTAGGGACAGCAATGACTTATGAGTGTGCAAGGAAAAGCCGTCATTTCCAGGCATATTAAGTTGGAGCTTTGAAAAGACACAATAAAGGTTAGTCACTTAAATATATATATTGGCCCAGCAAGGTGGCTCACGCCTGTAATCCTAGCACTCTGGGAGGCTGAGGCAGGAGGATCGCTTGAGCTCAGGAGTTCGAGACCAGCCTGAGCAAGAGGGAGACCCTGTCTCTATTAAAAATAGAAAACAATTAATTGGGCGTGGTGGTGCATGCCTGTAGTCCCAGCTACTCAGGAGGCTGAGGCAGGAGGATGACTTGAGCCCAGGAATTCGAGGTTGCAGTGAGCTATGATGACTCTACTGGACTCTAGCCTGGGCAACAGAGCAAGACCCTGTCTCAGAAAAAAAAAAAAAATATATATATAGATATATGTATAAAAAATACAAGCAAAAAAACTTTGAGCGTTAGGGGAGGGAAATCATAAAAGATTGAAAAAAATCCAGCATTCAGGTGGCTTTTTAAATGTCTTAAATTATTGCTCCATTGAAAAGAAACCAAATGCAAACACTGGTAATGAGGGACGATGTGTTATGACTTGGGTCTCCTCAAGAAAGACAGGCTGGAAGTGACCTCCAGGCAGAGAAGCTGGATTCAGAGCCTCCGCCCGGCATCAAAAGTCTGGCAAATAATGTACCTTTACAGGCTTTAAGTAAAAATATATTATTATTTTGTTTTATCCATCACCAAGTTTCAAAGACAAACAAGCAAACAAAAAACTGGAAGAAAGCATTAGTACTTCACATCTCAAACTAAAGGCTAATTTCTTAGTCCCTACAGGGCTCCCTGTACCAATCGTTAAGGAAGAAAAACTAGATTAATAGAAAAATAGACAAAGGAACTAACAGATAGTTAACAGAAAGAAAATACAAATAACTCTGAATCGTGTAAAACAAAAATGCTCAACTTCACTTTTAAGAAAAAAAATACAAAATGAACCTCCCCAGAGACTCCATTTTTTCACCTATGGGATCAACAGACATTTCAAAGTTCCATAACCCCTTATGTTGGCGAGGGCGCGTGCGGGTTCTTTTTATACCCAGTGGAGCAGAAGTTGGTGCGACCTTTTTGCAGAGCAACGGGCAAGAGCTATCGTAACTGCACCTGCAGCTACCACGTCACCCACCGTCCCACCTCTAGGACGCTGTCCTACGGATAGTCTCCCACATGTCCACGATGCCCTGCGTGCAAGGCTTTGCGTCTCTTTATTGGCTGAAATGACGAGACAAATAGGAAGCAACCTAAATATCCATCAACAGGGAGCTGTGAAAGGAGGAATGGCAGCCCCTTCGTGTGTGCGCGTGCGTGTGTGTGTGTGCACATGTGTGTGTGTGCACATGTGTGTGTGTGCACGTGTGTGTGTGTGGTGGGCCAGGCACAGCACAAGCACTAAGTAGAATGAGGAAGTCCTCACGGGAGGATTTGAAACAATCTCTGAGATGTATCTTTAAGCAAACAAGGCGAGATGCACAAGAGTATGCCCAGCAATCTTTGTCCGTGAAAGGGAGAAAATGCATAAATAATATCTCTTATCTGTGCATAGGATATTCAGGGGAGAATTTGTAAGAGCCTGTAGCCTGTCGCCTCGTGGAAGAGAACCGCATGACAGAGGAGGGACAGAGACAAATCAGGGACCCTCCCTGTCCCTCTCCCTCCCTTCCTTCCTTCCTTCCCCTGTAGAATTTTGAACCATGTGACTGTATCACTGATTGCTTCAAAAGTCAACTAACTTAAAATAATGAAAACATTCAATGTACGAACACATCACTTAAAAAAAAAAAGAATCCTTGTTTTAAGTGACTTAGTAAAGGGACCACATTTGGTTCTGATTTGGTTCTAATCCTAGGTAACTCAGCTTCTACTCAACCTGGTTTTTAATGTTCTTCTAATGAACATGTATTTCTTATGTAGTTATATATACATACGCATGTGTGTGTATGTGTGTGTGTGTTTGTGTATATCACAAACACACAAATAAAAATTTTTAAAAGCCCAAACAGACCTCCCCTTGGCTGCCACGATCCTGCTCCCAGGTGAACTGCGAGCCTTCTCCCCGGGGAATCTGCTTTCCCTGCCTCTCCCCGCTCACTCTAACACGTGTTTGCAGGCTGATAAAGGTGTGCCGTGTCCCTGCCGCTGCTTTTAATTAATTTCTGACATGAAAGCTCCCAGTCCTTTCTCCCGCCTCGGAGACCTGCACACAGACTCGCCTTCCCTTTCACGGGAAGCAGCTGCCCATGTCTAGCTGAGTTTCCAAAAAAAAAAAAAAAAGTGGGTGGGGGAGGACCTCACACTTCTTTTTTTTTTCATTTGCACCGATTTGCATATTAATAGTTTGCATATTAACCAGCGACTTCAGAGGGTGGGCGGGCTAATGAATGCAGCAATCTCCTCAATTTTAACTCAATTTGCCTCATCCATATTCCAATGACTTTGGGGATTGGTGTTCAGCGTTCATTGAAATTATCCGAGCCAGACCCAGTGTGGGCTGCTCTACCATTAATCCAATTAATTAGCCCCATGGACGTGGCCGCCTGGGCGAGCGCCCTTTGTTCGGCGCTGGGGGCTAACGACAGCCCCCATCTGATGGGATAATGAGGGGACCCCCAGCCTGGGTCCTGGGTGGTGTCTGGAGCGTGGGGGAAGGGTGGCTTTGGGGGGGCTGGGTGACGAGCAGGAGACAGCTGCCTTCCTTCCCCCATTCAGGCACTCAAGTGTTGCCCTCACTCGCTCCTCAGCATGAGACGCGCCCGTTTCCCCTCCGTTCCCGTCCTCCCGCCCTCTCCTCCCTGCTCTGCGCCCTGGGAAGCTGAGCTACCCCTAGGGGCCCCTGAGACCTCTAGCTCCCAGGTGGGTCCCACCAGGGAAAGGTGCCCCCAAAAGGTGGGAGGCAGGAGGCAGAGGATGGAGTATTAATTTCTTGCCTTCCTCTTTACTGAACTGCAGCCTGGCTGGGTCCCTAGGCCAAAGGTCACAGCCTCTGCCAGGCAGCCGCCCCGGATAGCTTCTCCCCCTGGTCCCCTGCCTTTTCCCCCTGGCCTTGCCGCCACGGGCCCAGGGATGGAAACAGCTCCTGCTTCTTGCAGGCCCTGGGGGACTCATCCTCCGTGGGCATTTTCAGGTCCTCTCCACCACCACGGCCCCTTTGAATGTGCCGTCTGTTCCCTGTGGGGACCCTGACGGGTGGCCACCCCTCACGCCTTCACTCTTACGTTTTTCAACAACACAATCACTCACTCTTTCGAAGAGGATCACGAGGAGGACTAAACAATATTCTACATTGATAACGTGCTCAGCGCCAAGCCTGGCGAACACTGAGAGTTCAGTAAACGCCAGGGCTAGTGATGCGTGGGGACAGGTACCTAGCCAGTTAGATAAAGTGTCCCTTAAATGAATCCCAGAAATAACGGCCCCATGAGATGGCTTTTTGATACAAGAATTCCCTGGTAGTGAAGGTCTCCAGGAACTCAGCAAATTTCCCTCTTGGAGATCCCTAATATGCTATAGCGTGGTAAAAGCTATGGGAGGTCCCACAGTAAAGAGAGGCTTGGGCTTCGTGTAAATTCAAATATCTCTAGAATACATCGTCTCATATATATTTCCCATTTTACACTTAGGGAAACTGAGGTACCAAGAGAGTGTTGTGTGTGACTGCTCAAAGCTCGCCTAGAAACTGGCTCCCCAGTTGAGTCTCTGTGTTGGGGGGAGGGAGGAAGAAGGGGTGGTCGTCTGAGACCTGGTAGAAAGAAGCCGGGTGGCACACCGGTTGAATCACTGCTCAAATTCCTTATTAGCCATAGGGCCTGAGAGAAGCTGCTGCACCTTTTGAAACCTCAGTTTTCTCATCAGCAAAATGGGAAGAAAATTCCCCCCGTACCCAACTATGGGAGGATGCAGAATGATAAACTAGGTAAGTGCCAATCGTGTAAATAGACTCCTCTGTGACACCTGATCTTGGATCTGCAAGAGGCGTCCCCAGCACCGTGGTTCATGGGAGAGAAGCACCTGCTTCCTTCTCAGTCAAGTCTCCCCGATTGATGTACAATTCTACTTATAAGAATTGATCTTAAAATACTTTGGAAAAGTATGCAAGAATACAGGCACAACTCTGCTGATTTTTAGAGTAGTTTATATTAGTAGAAAATGAGAAACAGCCCGCATGTCCAATAGAGGGGGATCGACTAAGTAAAGAATGGGGCTTGTATGTAATGGAACCCTATGCACCCCATCTGAGATCAGGAAAGTCTTTTTGAAAACCTTAGAACTCCCCTTTCTTAAAAACCCTGGAATTCTCCCTTTTCTTCAAACTAAATATTATGTATAAAATTCAAATGTATTGAGTAGATTTTTTTGAAATGAAAGAGTTGCCTTGGTTATCGGGGGGCCAGAAAACCGGGTCCTGCCATTCAGGCCCACTCCCCACCCAACAACAAGTGCCTCTTGTATGGGATACCTCCCAGATCTCTGGGATTCGAAGGGACAATACAAGGATAAAATTAGACAGGGACAGACGTGATTTTCTAAGTATTTCATAGGGGTCATGCATTGTTCATTGTATCATTTAATTTTCAAACACAAGCCTGCCACCAGATGAGTATTCCACTCAGAAATACATTTTATAGACCAGACACCATAGTCTTTAGACCAACATCCCACAGGTAGAAAAAGGATGAACCAGGATTTAACTGCTAAAATCTGAAACTAAAAGCTATGCAAAGTGTTGAGTGGAAAAGGCAGATAATAAAAGAATATGTAGAATGCAATTTCCTGGGTGTGAATAATGTACTATTCTTACTTAAGACATGTTTATATCTTTGGGGGAAGCTGGGTGAAGGGTATACAGTAACTCTCTGCAAGGTTCTTACAACTTTGGGAGTCTGAAGTCATTTCAAAGTAAAAGAAAATCAAAAATAGCATGTAGAGTGAGACCTCATTTATGTGTGTGTGCATGTGTGTGTGTGTGTGTGTGTTTATAAACCATGTTTGTTAAGAGGTACAAAAATACAGTTACATAGAATAGGTTCTAGCATTCAATAGCACAGTAGAAAAATTATAGTTGATGATAGTTTAGTGCATATTGCCAAACAGCTAGAAGAGAAGATTTGTAATGTTCCCAGCACAAAGAAAAGGTAAATTTTTGAAGTGATGGATGTGCCAGGTACCCTGATTTGATCATTACACTTGTATACAGGTGTCAAAATACCACATGCACCCCCAAAATATGTACAACTAATACATATCAATAAAAAAATAAATAATTAACTTTAACTTAATTTCTCCAGTTTTTCGATGTTGAAAATGGGAATCATTTGTACTCACTTGTCAAAAGCAAACGTATTTGGCAAACATTAGCAAGTTGAAAAAGAAATGATATATGACAAAAATTTTAACAGCAGTCATCTTCATTTCTAGTTGAGAGGTTGCGGTGATTTCTTTCTTTTTTTTTTTCTTTTATCTGCATTTTAAATTTTTTTCTTCCATGATGATGACGATTTGTGCCATCTTTTTAAAGAGTTTAAAAATAGAATAATCTGGGACCACCTAAATGCCTCCCCAGATCCCACCTCTGTTATCTGCAGGCAAAGGCAAGTCCTGGCTGCTTGTTGGTTCTCCCAAAGCTCTTTCTTTCTGGAGTTTCAGAAAGACGGATGTCACACCAGGTCCTGTGATTCTGCCGTCCCCACCCTGCCTGTCATTTCAGAGACCTTCTGTTTCTGGTCTCTCTTCCCAGAAGACACTGTAAAAGCCTCCAGAGCCTGCAGGGGAGGCCAGCACACACTTACAAATTACCGCGGCAAAGTGGATTGCCTTGACAAAATGTAACGTTTTGTGACAGAGCCCAAATATGCATTTCATTCTTGAGGAGCGGGAGCAAGGAACTCGTTGGAAATATTAAATTAAGCAGTGTAACAGCTGAGAATAATTGGGTTTTCTGCCCTGTTGCCTGCGATTTTGTGTGCTGTTTGAGGCGGTTGGGCAGTTCTGTTTGACGGGGGTGGCGGAGGCCCCTGGTAGTCTCTTTGAGGTTAGAGGTTGGGTGTGGTTCAACCTCCTGTTGAGCTGAGAAGGACCCCTGGCACCGACCCCTGCAGTTCTGGAATCAGAATTTCTCAGCTGAAAATGACTACAGAGGCCACGTGGCTTGATGTCTCCCTGCCCCATCTCATGGATGGGCAAACTGAGTCCTTAGAGAGATGACTTATCAAGTTAGTGGCGGAGCTGAGACTCAAACTGCCGACATTGAAAATTTTTTTCCACTATATCATCCCTCCTCTTTATCATCGTCATGAAACCACAGAACTTGGAGCCATATAGCATGTAATGTGACCCAAACATCCCGGCTTCTGGGTTCAGATAAACACAGTGTAGACAGCAGTGTAAGTTCGTCTTCACTGGGAGTCCTTGGGCAAGTCTGGGTGGCTTTGAGCCTCAGTTTCCCTCTGTCAGACGGGATTGGGTGGGCTCACATCAGAAGGGATGCAATGAGATTTGTAACAGGGCTGGTGTGCACACGTCACCTGGGGAAATCGTTAAAATGAAGACTCTGATTCAGCAGGTCTATGGCGGGGCCCGGAAACGTACGTTTCTAACCAGCTCCGCCGGGAGGGCTGTTGGTGCTGCTGGGATCACTGTTCAAACAGCAAGAGTTTATTACATGTAGAATTGCTCAGCCGGGGCTTGGCATGCAGTAGGCGCTCTATCAGTGTTCTCCTGTTATTCCTTCCAGGACCCTGGACCACGACCCTAACGTAGGTTTCTGAAAATTCAACTAGAAGGAGGATGGGAGGCGCGGGTCGGGGTTGTCCTGTCTGACATCGGATGGGTCCTTCAGGAGCCGTAAACATCAAGCTCAACCTTGTATCCCCCTATCCCCACCCGAAACGACCAGGCCGGCTTTGTGGAGGGGTGAGTCAGACCGGCAAGCTCTGCAGGCCCCCACCGCCGCAAAACACCCAGCTCAGCAGGGAAATATTTCTGCGTTTGCATATTTTCCAGCCGCTGGTCCAGGAATGTGTGCCCGGTGAGCTCCAGCACGCACTGGCCCAGCCATCTGGCCTCTCTGATGTCAGCGGAGTTTCCTTTTTAAAATCCAACCCCAAGAATACATTCCTGGGTACCCAGAAATCAAGCTGGCAAACAAGAGACCCTCTGTCCCTGGGCCACCTTCTGAGATGTTCTCTCATCTCACCCAGCTGGTAAGATCGTGAGGCAGCTGCTCAGCCGTTTACCTGCTGTGTGGCCTCAGGCAAGCCATCTCCCCTCTCTGAGCCTCAGTTTCCCCATCTTTAATGTATATGGAAGTCTTAGCTGTCGGACATGGAGCTTACGGATGTGGAGTCTGGAGTTTCCATCAGATTCGATCCCAGCTTCGTCACTTCCAAGCTGGCTGAATTAGCTCTCCAAACCTCAGTCTCCCGGTCTGTAAATAGGGGTGAACCATAATGTCCGCGCCTCACAGCCCGGTTCTGTGGATTCAGCAAGGTAAAAACTGGCGTCTTCTTTAGCTCAGGGCTGGGCACAAAGTTAGGAACTCAACAAACGCAATTATTATCTGCAAACGTGAAAATCCATCTCCTAACGGGTATATTGTTAGACTTTGACCATGATTGGTGTCTACCCCAAATTCCTGGTTCCACGTAAGCAGCAACTTTTATGGAGTCACTCAGGGCCAAACAAATCACATGATCGAGGCCACAGCCAAGGGTTGGGGGGAGTATCCTTCCCACTAGGAAGCCCTGGCAAAGGTGGGAACGTGTCAGTCCACCACAGGGGCGTCAAGAATTGGGACCAATGATTTGACATCCCGCCACTGATGGGGGCGGAGGAGGGGAGTGAGGCCATGAACCCCACGAGACCGACAGAAGGACTTGACGTCTTAGCTGCTACACCGGAAGTCTCGCTAACACCTCAGAGTGCCGAGTAAACATACTCAATGCTGGCCTCTGTCAACGGGTCTAGCTGGACCAATGCAAGGCTCATATGAAACCACTTGACGGGATTTCAAGGAGGTAAAATATCAAAATAATGCCTACTGCACTTTTCTGTAAGAAAATCTAGGGAAAGAGTATCATTCATTCATTCATTCATACACCCATCCATCCACCTACACTAAACTCCATCCACCCACCCATTCAGCTGTCCATTTGTCTACCTCTGCTACAACTCCTCTCTCTCTCCATTCATGCACCCATGCATCCACCTACCCTAAAGTCCATCCATCCATCCATTCATCTGTCCATCCATCCATCCATCCATCCACCTCCCGTCCCTCTGTCCATCCACCTACCCACCCATCCCACCAATACTCATTGATCTCCTATGACGCGTCGGTCACTGTGCTGCACACCCAGGCCTGGTCTCTGCCCTCAAGGTGCTCGTGGTCCAGCAGAGAGGACAGACTCGCAGCCAGTCGCACAGGTAAGGACACAGCTGCAATGGAGGGGAGCAGTGCCATGTGGGGAGACGGTCGGGAAGAGGACCCCACTTAAGTGGGGTCAGGAGGAGCATCGCGAAAGGCTCACGGGGACAAGGAGGAGCTAAGTGGATGTCGAGGACAAGAAAGAGCCTCCTAAGTGGTGGGAAGGGGAAGGTCAAAGGTCAGGTGGAAAGGGGTACGGCTTTCTCCAAAAACCGTTAAGAGGTGGTGACTGGCGCTTAGCAAGCACGAAGGACTGCGGGGGATGATTGCTGGGAGGGTTTCCGGGAGGACGTGAGTCTACGTCTCTAACAGGGACAGGAAATGTCCCTGTGGCTAAGGGGGTTCAGGATTCCAGGGGCTAGGGTGTTGGAAATATCTGGAAGGCCTTGCAGCTTTGGGAACATCACTGTGGGGATTCCGAGGCTGTGGTGGGGACGGCAGCTAAAAGGGCTCCACAAGGCCACTGCATCTGTGACTGCTCAGGGCCACACCTCCTCCACGGGGCCAGCCACCGCCGCCAACTCCTGCACCCCACAGCGCGGCGCAGCCCAGAGAGTTCCGGTCCAGAATCAGACGGATGCAGGGTAGACTGGCAGCCGCATCGCTCCCTCAATACGCAACACTGGGCAAGGTATTCAACCTCACCGAGCCTCACTTTGCCCATCTATACAATGGTGGTAATAATTGGGGGGAAAGAACCGACCTTCTTCCTGGCTGCCCCAGTGCCCCCAGCTCCCTCTTCAGCCTCCCCAGAAAAGAAGAGGGAGGCTCCATCTCTCAGGCTGAGGTCTACGCTATTCCCTGGGCCACCTTCAACGAGTTGCATTTTAGCAGAGGGTGGGAACGCTGCATTAGAAGATGCTGGACAAGAGGTGACCTCTGTAGCCCTCTCTGTTCCATCACTTGAGCCCTGTGGCTGGCTGGTCCATCAGGGCTAAAGCTGCTCTGCCGACCTGACAATTGTGGCCAATGCCAAGGGGCACGAGGAGGCCTCGTGAGGTCTCCAGTTAAGATATTCTCTGGGCTAAGATGAGAATTTTGACGGGAAGCACCATGCGCGCTGTTTATGGAGCAAACTTATGCTGAGTGCCTACCACGTGCCAGACTTGTGTCGCATGCTGAGAAAACATGGCCCATAGAATCCCAACGCCTGGGAGGCCCCCAGGTTGGAGGGGGAGCAGTCGCGTAAGATCAGGTTACAGACCAGTGCGGAAGACGCCAGGATCAACGTATGAACAAGCCTCTCTGGCAGCATAAGAGGGAAGGCGAGTGCTCTCCAGGGCAGAGAGTACTGGAGATGATACTCGAGCATCGCAGTAGGAGTCTGCCATGCTAGAAGCGCAGGAGGGGCGTCCGGGCACAGAAGAGTGGTCCGATGGCAAGGGAGGGAGAAGACACAAGGGCAGGACCCTGCATGGTCCCCTCCTTCGTTGTGGCCCCCAAGGCCTGAGCACCCAGCGATGCCAGCTGAAGGGATGTGGGCAGTTAGGACCGTGCCGACAACGGCATGCCGCCCTTTGCTCAGTGTTTTTCAGATGCCAACAGACAAACCTACGATCCGTCTACACATATTTTATTTAAGACGCAAAGCTGGCACGAAGGACTGTGTCTGCCGCGGGCCCCCCTGTGCCCCAGATCATTCTAAACACTTGATCGTGGACACCTTGCTGTGCCGGACCCTCCCTGCAGGAAGCAGAGGAAGACAGGCTGCGTGAGGAGCTGGGAGACCTGGGTTCTAGCCTGGGCCTGATGCTGGGACAGCGTGACCCTGAGGGAACACCTCTCCCCCCGGGTCTGACCTGGCCCATCCGCACAGCACATGAACACTCTCCAAAAGGCCCTTCCCACTCCGCCAGTGGGAATTCTCTTATTTGAGTCTATTTTCTTATTTCATGTCACTTCTCTCTTCTTGATGAACAGACAGCTGCTTTGGGAGGATACAACAGCACGTCCAAACTTGTAACTCATCTTAACAGTGAGAATGTCCCACTATTAAACCAACCACAAGGGCCTGGAAACAGAGTTCTTTCTAAGAACAGAGTTCTTTCTAACAGTGCCCCACTCTAGGCACAACTGCCCTTGACTGTCCTTTGCATATGTTCGTCATCATTCATTCCTTCATTCCTTCATTCCTCACCGAGTACCCCCTGCAAGTTTGGTATTGGGCGCACACAACGTGGATACATCATTTTCCCTCCTCGTAAGTTTTCCTATCTCCCATCTCAAAGGGTAATGTCCCCCTCCTGCATTTTATTACATATTCATTTATTTACTATTTGTTTGTTCTCAAACCCCAAAGCCTTTCAGTCTAGCAGATGTGCCGGCAAACTTCCCCGACCGCGGTTGTGTGTGACATTGACAGGAATAGTTTGTGATCAATTCCAAGGGTCCTACTGATCTTTTTTTAATAAGGCGCCGCCGCAGGTCTACAGCAGAGTATGCCGCTGTGATTTCACAAAGTTCTCGCTGTGACACCCGGGGCCCCCGCTCCACTTCTCTTCTTCCAGACTTGAAACAACTGTGCCTCCTTCGGGGAACGTCTATCAGCGGCTCCAATCCCTGGTGTGGCTGCTACAGCGTGAAGAACTTTCTCTCCAGGGGGCGCTCGCTCAGGGTCTGCAGGGAGTGGGGTTTCTCTGGGTGTGGTTGGGAAACCTCTAGGGGTGGGCCCAGAAACCTGCGTTTCCTACATGTTTGCACATCCTAATTAGCTTCAGATTTGGGAAATACCAAGTGTCTGTCACGTGGCACCTGGACCCTGCCCTTAGTACCACCCAGCGGTGGACTGGCTTGGCACCTACTAAAAGGGTTTTATAATTTATATCTCATCCCTCCTTCACCTCCACTTGAAGAATTAGAGAACACCCCCTTTGTAAATTTCATTGATCCCCAAACATGCCACGACTCCTGCCTTTCTGCCCATTAACCGGTTCACCTGGAATGTCTTTACCCCAGTAGGTTTGTCTGTCATCAAACTCTTATGCATCCATCAAAACCCAACTTGAACTTCACTGCCTCCTTCTGGTTCTGTTGATTTCTCTCTCCTTCTTCCTGCTTCTTATGGTTGAACATTTCACATCGTAGCAACAATCTGAGCTGCCAGTTGTGGAACCCTGCTGTGAGTCTGGCACTGTGCTCAGCCGTTGAGATAGCAGAGTGCAAATCAATGAAAGCACGCTGTAGGCATCTGCTTAGCTGTATTCTCCCCGTCCCCCTCCAGCAGGCAGACTGAGCTTAACTCCCCAAGGCAGAGTAGGTGCTCAAGGCCCATTGGAGGTTCTGAAATTCGTATGTCCATCTCAGCAGTCTGGATCAGCCAGGAAAAAGAGACCGAAGGGCTCTAGAAAGAAACCACTCAGCCATGACAGAGGAAGGGCCTGGCCGGAGCGGAGCTGGGGGCCCCGTGGGGGTATAAGTAGGGGAAATACTTGATCACCTTGAACCCTCCTCTTGGTACAAAGTCAGAACCCCCCTCAGCAATCACAGAAATACCAGCCCCAGGTATTGGGAGCTTCGGGCTTCCCAAAACGAAGGCAGTTGTCCTCCATCCAACCACAGAGCCCAGGTGCCAGTTCTGCACAAACCCGGAGCACCCTAAGGCCAGAGGGCACATCCAGGCCAGCGACCCCTCCTTGGCAAGGATGTATGATATCTGCGTAGTGTGAAGATTTAGGTACGTTTCTAGACCTTTCGGAAACTCAAGTGCAATGTCTACACCTAATCGGGAAACTTGTCCTGGCTCATCCGCATGCCTTGGTGCTCCTGGTTCTAGCATCAGCAGATCTGACCTCGAATCCTGGTTCTGTTGCTTAATGGCTGTGTGACTTTGGGGAACTCACCTCACCTCTCTGAGCTGAAGTTTTCTTGCTATAAAATGGGAATAACGAAACATGTTACATGGCTGCTGTGTGTCTCAGTGGAGGGAGCACTTCTGATAGCTTCGTCCTTCCTTTTCTTCT
This sequence comes from Propithecus coquereli, assembly GCF_000956105.1. Classification (NCBI taxonomy): domain Eukaryota; kingdom Metazoa; phylum Chordata; class Mammalia; order Primates; family Indriidae; genus Propithecus; species Propithecus coquereli. Next base: position 3,381,284 of record NW_012145634.1, read on the forward strand.
AAGGATTAGTATTTTTATTACCGTATATTGTTATTGCTATGATTTTTCTGGTCTTGGGATTCCTGTACCATTGAGCCTTCTAAATCCCATCTCTGATTATGAAAACTCCCCCTAAGCTTTTCTTCTTTCTTGGCTTTATGTATTTTCTCCAGTGGGGTCTCTCCGCTAAAATTCATTTCCCTGCCAATCTCCGATTTGATCTATCATCCCGATCATGCTGTATTATGTTTGGCAACATAACGTGATGTGACTCGGGCTGCCGATGACGGATGGGGTACCCGTCAGCAAATGGAACGGCACCCAATTTTCTAAAGAGCATTGTTACAGAAACAAACAGGATGGCCTTTTAACTTGTATTGATTTATTTCTGAAGAATGAGCCCCTCTCCTCCTTTTACAAGTGCTGTAATTAGAGGGTGGAATTACCTTTCTGGGTTGAGGGCTCAGAGAGCTCCGTAGCAAGGAAGGGTGTGGGGGAGGGGGGTCGAGAAAGGGCGGGGTGGGCGGGGGTGTGGCGGAAGCCCCTGACCCTCCTCCCGTGGGCCAGACTGAGCTTAGGAGACATAGAGGTTAAAACACAAGGAATCCATCTCCCTCCGACCTTCTCTCCGTCCCTCCCTCCCTCCCTCCCTTCCTTTTCTTTCTTTCTTTCCTTTCTTCTTTCTTTCCATCCATCCATTCATCCATCCATATATCAATTATCCATCAACTATCTTTTCTTCCTTCCTTCCTCTTTCCTCTTTTCTTCCATCCATCCATTCATGCATCCATCCATCCATCCATCCATCCATTCATCCATTCATCCATGTATCCATTATCCACCCATCCATCTTTTTTCCTTCCTTCCTTTCTTCCTTCCCTACTTCCTCTTTCTTCTTTTTTTCCTGCCATCTGTCCTTTCGTATATCCATCTACCCATCCATCCATCTACCCATCCATCCATCATTACTCAACCCTTCCTTCTTTCCTTCCTTTCTTCCTTCCTTCCTTCTCTCCCTTCCTTCCTTCTTCCTTCCTTTCATCCCTCTCTCATTCCTTCTCTTTTCCATTCGACATTTTTCAGGACCAGGCTTAGTGTGCTATAGGAGAGTGACTCAGAGAGAACACGGTTCAAACCCTAGCCCTGCTGTGTGATCTTGGGGGGCCAGTTTCCTCTCTCACCCTGTGCTTTCTCACCTGCCTCATCACTCTACCCCTTGCTCGTTCCCTTCTGCTATCCCGGCTGCGCTGGTCTTTTCCTCCTACTCCAAGCACCCTCCCACTTAGGGGTGTTTGCATTCACTTGTCCCTCTGCCTAGAGTGCTCTTGAGATACCCTCGGGCCTCTCCTCTCCCTTCCCTCTGGTCTCTGCCAAATGCCTTCCTCGGAGAGGATTCCCTGACCTCCTCCCCAAAGTAGCATCTCCTGTCTCTCTCCACCCCCTAAACTGGGCTCTGTTCTGCTCTTAGCTGGTAGCACCATCCGGCATACAGTGCCTGCTACTTCTTATTTAAAGTTTATCTACTTATTTCACTCCTTTCAGCGAGGGCTGGGGCCTTCGCCCCTTTTGTCCGCTGCTGGAGCCCGGGCACCTTGAAGAGAGTCTCGCATGGAGTGGGCACTCAAATACCTCCCAAGGATCAGACGGTGGAGGATTAAGTCCTGAGTCCAGGACCCTGTTGTTGAGGGTTGATCTTGGGACGACCCAGGCAGAAAGCCTCGCAGCTGGTGCACGAGGTGGGTGCGGTGGGCCTAGTCTAAGTTGCCCGGAACTGTCCCCCACAGCTGCCGCAGAGTCCCAGGTGGCGGAGGGGGGGTGACTGCCCCATGAACGTGCACATTCGTGGGAAGGAAGGAGGCCTAGACTCCATCTCCACTCTGTCCCTCATCCCCTGTGGCCACGCGCAGGTCACTCACACACCTGGGTTCCAATTTCCCCTGGGCAAAGTGAACAGTTTGGACCAGACCATGGTCCCCAGCTTTTCAAGTCCCCAAATCCCACATTTTAAACAATCCATATGCCTCATATGGGTAGGCTGAACCTCTAAAGAAAAACCAATGAGATAATGTAATAGAAAAAGAGAGAACTAGCTGAACAATACGGTCATCTCTGTGAACATTGTCCAATTTTCGATATTCTGTGATATTTCTATGTAAAACCATCCTTCTCTTTCCCCCCTCTCCTCCTCACCCTCGCTCTCCTCTCTCTCTCCCTCCTCCCTCTCCTCCTCCTCCTTCCCTTCTATTGCTGGTCACCCTCCCTTCACTAGTGTGCACGTTCCATGAAGAAGGGGACTTCGGTCTCTTTTGGTGGCTGCCGTATCCGCAGCCCGTAATCCAGTGCCCGGCACGGAGCAGGTGCTGGACACGCGGCAGGAATGCGTGGATAATAATCATACATGCAAAGCTTCCACCTACTGAGCGTCGACTTTGAGCCAGGACCCAGGCAGGGTGGGGAGACTCGGTGGAGAACGGGACAGACGGGGCCCTGTGCTCCTGGGGCGCATGGCGTCCTGGGGCCATTCTGTCCCCCCAGCAACCCAGGGGATGGCGGAGGCTGAGTGGAGTCAAATCGATGCACATTGGCGTAAAGGCTACAGGCAAAACGAGATATGAAGGAACATAAGTTGAGCTGAAAAAATACAGAAATGAGGTAGAGACGAGGGCAGGGGCCGGGAGTGCTGCTGGAATTCCTGGGGGGCTCTCGCCACACCCTGTAGCCCAGGGGTATCCTGTCTGCAGTGGATATGTATGGTCATGTATCCTATCATGACCATGGAGGCACCAAAATCCGAACCCAGGGTCAGCCAGGGCACAGACACTGGGAAGGGAGGCCTTGAAGTCTGTGGGAAGCTGCCAGACAGGTCAGGGCCTGCTGGGACCCAAGGGGCAGGAGGCTCCCTGCCTGAGAGGGGTCTCATAGGGGTCCCGGGCAAAGCATCATCTGATGGAAGTTCGCCCAGCTGCTTGGAGCGTGGGCTTTGGAATCAGGCAGACCTGTGTTTGAATCCTGACTCGGCTCTACCATACTCCTGTGTGACCTTCAGTATGTTGCTATGCCTCTCTGAGCTTCAGTCTCCTCTTTGTAAACCGGTGGTCCTTGCCTCTCCAGGCTGGGTTGTAGAGAGGGTTATAGCACAGACCTCCACAACAGCGAAGGCTGGCTGCTCTTACTCATGAACGCTAGTGACCACGGCTGCAGTTCACAGGAGAGGGGCAGGGCTGCCGAGAACAAATTCTCACACCAGGGCTTGGCCAGGGGGTTTCTTTCTGACTGCTGCAGGCCACCTCTGGGGGCGTCTCTTTCTTTACCTTAAAGCACAGTCCTTTAAGGGGGAGACCACCCCGTTACTATGAATGCGTAGCTGGGGCTTCACAGCAGGGCCAGCTGGTCCCCGGGGCTGTCCTGCACGGTGTGACAAGGGCAGGAGGTTGCAAGCCACGTAGGATCCTGGGAAAAGACCAAACTGCAAAATGCCACATTAGTGTCTTCAAAGGGCACAAAGCAGGCTGTGTCAGCCAAGCTCTGCAAAACAGGAAACTCTCAGAAATTCATCTCTGATCAGAACCTGGATCCTACCCGACCTTCAGCCTGGGGAAATGTTCAATTTCCACTACGGCGGCCCGGGGATGAAAGGGAAGAAGTCCAAACGCCGGGAGGTCGAAGGTGGGGTGGGGGGTGGAGAGGCTGGCTGCAAGAGGGGCCACCCCATTTTGCCCTTGGTGTTTCTCCAAGTGGCAGGTGAGAGATCCGAGTCATTGTCACACCTAAGCCCAAGAGATGCGAAACCGCAAGGAGCCATTGTAAGCAGAAATGGCTTCAGACCTTGCCTGGTCACAGGAGATCCCCCATCTCAGTAGGGACAAGAGCCATCCGCCTCGCAGAGGAGGTGGAGGGATCGAGTGTGGCCCCGGCGTAAGGCAGACACTCCGTCACTGAGCACGTTTATGGACTGCGAGACAAATGCCACCTCCTTAACTAGAAACGCTCACCTGTGAGATAGGTCAAGCACTGTCCCCGCATCCAGGGCGAATGTCCCAGCGCCAGGACAAGGTGGGTTTCATCTTCTCCGTTTACGGATGGGGCAGACACGTCACATCGAGGTTTGCTCGGGCTGCCGCGGCAAAATACCGCTGCCTGGGTGGCTTGCCCAACAGAAAATTATCTTCTCACAGGTCTGGAGGCTGGAGGTTGAGGACTAAGGTGTCGGCGGGTTTGGTTCTTCCTGAGGGCTCTCTCCCTGGCTGGCAGGCAGCCGCCTTCTTGGCCATGTCCTCACACGACCTTTCCCCTGGTAGTGCCCATCCCTGGTGTCGCCTGTACCTCCTCATTGCTCGTAAAGACGCCAGTCAAATTAGACGAAGGCCCACCTTAAAGACATCATTTTATATTAATCGTATCTTTAAAGTTCCTACGTCTGAAACAGTCATATTCTGAGGTCGTGGGAGTCAGGGCTTCAGCATGCGAATTTCGGGGACGCAGTTCAGCCATAAGTTCACCCAGCATGTAAGTGGCGAAATGAGAAAACCGCCCTAGACTTAGGCCCTTTCCTTCCGACCAACCCTTTGCAAATTTTGCTCCAAAGCACGCACGCACCGTTCCCTGGGCCCGCCAAGCTGTGCCATCCTGAGCTACCCTCCAGCACCCGGCAGGGGCCAGGGTCGCAGGCAGCCACCTGCTTTGGCCTCCATATGGAAATGCTGGCGAGCGGCTAGATGTCATTTCCTCTCCTGCGTGAAAGGCGTCTGTGTTCGGGAAAAGTCTTCAGCAGGAAGCGAGGTCCACCCCCACACAGGCTCTTCGAGGCTGCTGCTTGGTTTGGGCTGTTTATTTACAGTTTGGTTCAAAGCCACCTCCCTTCGGACCAGGGGCTCCAGTGCTGTGTCCTGCCACGGCGCCCCCTTCTTGCAAGCTGGGGAAACCTTGTCACTCTCTCTCCCCACGACGCCTTCCTTTTCTTTCTCTTGCTTTCTTTTCTTTTCCACGAGGAGCCTCAAATCGCAAATACGATGAGGTAGGACAATGTCTTCAGAGAAGAGGGGAATTTTGGGGTCATCTTTTATTAAGAAGAAAGCTATTGAAATGACACACTCGCACATATTGCTATTAGAGACCTGAAAAGTATTCCCCTCATTAACGTAAGAGGGAAGAGGGGAGCTAGCAATCTGGTTGATCAGCGGCGGCAATTTATTTTAAACTGTCCATTTTCTGGATGTCAGAGGACGACTTTTATGTATAATCTTATTTCCAATTTCAACAAAGAACACTTCACTCACGTTCTGTGCGGATTTTTTTTTTCATAGACAATAACCGATTATAAAAGCGGTTCTCAGCCACCCACCCCTCCCCATCTCGTAGTGGTGTTGACATATGGAAATGAATCAAAATGTAATACGCATAATTACGCGCATTGTAAGCAGGGTACAATTAGTGTCTCTTCAAACCAATGTTGTAATCAAAAGACACCACTAAAACAGTCCAAGAAGTGAGAGGACTATCCGTGGAATTAGACACGGATTGGAAGGAAGTTTCTTTCTTTTTTTTCCCCTCTCTTCTCCTGTGTATAGAGACGAAAGTTGCCTCCTATTCTATTCCTGAGTGGGTGCAGAGAAATCAATTCTAATTATTTTCTCCACCCATTCAGTTGAACACAGACAAGGAAGCCTTGCTTTAAAAATAAACGCAGCCACATGGTGGGGTGGGGGAGGTATCTTTTCTGAAGCTTATATTTGGAGGGTGTCTTTTAATGTCACATATCTCTGGGGAGGTGTCAAGGGACAAGCTGGCCGACCCGGGCCCTGTGAACAGAATTCAGTGCCCTTCACATCTTCCGTGGAGCCAAGCGGCATTTTGGGGTAAGGGCGGGGCGCGAGGAGGGGTCTATTTTTATGGTGGTTGTTATTGCATTTGGTTTTTATATTAACTCCTTTGCAGATGTTTAAAAATAAGGAGGTGTTCATGTCAAAGCCATGATTGTCACCTCCTTGTGAGGAATAATGGGGTGCTGGCCACACTTAGCCCACACCTTCGTAGGGCACCGTGCACTGGCGCACTGTACCAGCGGGCCCCGGGGACAGGGTGGGTGACTCCTGTTCATCACGTGCTCACCCCTGCTCCTGGCCCAGCCATGTGGGCACCTGATCTCAGCCCCCATCACCGAATGTAATGGGTCCAAGGGGCTCCACTCACCCGCCACTTGCAAGAGAGCCACCGTGCCCCGGCCACCTTAGCTTTCCCTGCGTCCACTGCCTTTGCCACCTCCCTGAAAGCCACGTCCCTCCTGAAAATGCCCATCATCCCCTCCAAGCCCAGCTTCGGTGTCTCCTCTGCTAGAAAGTGTCCACTGGCCACCCACCCACCCCCAAAACCTACTCCAAGCGGCATCCATCCCTCTTGACCTTGTGCAAGACCCTCTTTGCGTGAACTCCTGACGCTACTGCTGAATCCCACCGTGCGGTTCGCCAGGGTGTTTCTGCCTCGCCTGCAAGCCCCTCGGAGATCAGGTCCCTGCCTTCTCCGTGGCTGCATCCCAAATGCCTAGCAGAGAATCTGGCACACGGGAGGTGTGAAGTCCTTGTTTGAATTTTTGAATGAATTATTCCGTGAGAGCTGCCGCTTTGTCTCCTGAGAGAGCCCGGAATAAGAAAGAAAGGGAAAGCGGTGATGATGGGAGCCCACTGTACCTGCCACTTGGCCCAGGTCGCCTCACAGGGGAAAGGCAGGAACAGCCTCTACCATCCACCTCAAATGGATCGGCTCTCAGGATGATATTTACCCCCTCGGAAAAGCCAGGCCTCACTGTGAGACAGAAGCTGGCATCAGTGGTTAAAATTCTCTTTGAATAGCAAGGCAGATATCTGCACCTATACATACATCTGCATCTATATCTCTGTCTCTGATATCTTTCATCTAAATCTCGTTTTGGTTTTGGGTTGATCGTAATAGCAAACGTTTGGAAACCACTTAAAGATCCATCGCTAGGGCTCTAGTTCAACGAACTGCAGTGTATTTAAATGCTGAAATATTCGACACCATGAGCATGCAGGTGGCCATTTATGGGCAGGGAAGAAGAATGCACTTAGGGGGCTTAAGCTATGACACAACGGGGTGGCCACGCAGGCAAACCGTGGCTCTAGATTTTGCAGACATTTGCTCCTGAAACAGAGTCAGCAAAAGTTCAGACTAGAAAGAACCGTGGAGAGGATCGAGAATACGCCCCCTTTTGTGCAGATGGGGAAACTGAGGCCCAGGAGGCTGTTAGAAACAGCAGGCAGTCAGAGGCAGATGTGGCTGGGCGGGAACCCCGGCTCTGCCACTTCCTGGCTGGGCGACCTTGAGCCGGTCCTCTCACTTCTCTGTTCCTGATTCTTTCATCTCATTGATAAAACTGGGAAAATAACAGCAATCTTGGCTAAGGGTTGTCGTGTGGATGAAATGGGACAATGATTGAGCCTGAGCTTTTAAAAATTGCAAAACACCAGCAGATTAGAATTGTCACCACGAACTTGGACCAATTTCCCCAACCATAAGAAATATCTATCTATCTATCTATATGCATATAAAATAAAAATTGTAGGCCAGATGCAGTGGCTCACATCTGTAATCCTAGCACTCTGGGAGGCTGAGGCAGGAGGATCGCTTGAGCCCAGGAGTTTGAGGTTGCTGTGAGCTAGGCTGACACCACGGCACTCTAGCCCAGGTGACAGAGCAAGACTGTCTCAAAAAAAAATAAATAAATAAAAATAAAAATTATCATGATTAGCATACTTAGGCTCCTGGGAAGACAACGCCCATCTCAGCTGTGCCCAGCTGCAGCGTCTGTACTGCTGGGCCTGAGGACACAGGCATGGTTTTGTTTTCCCACACGGGCTGATCCCCCATCGGTGAATGAATTAAACTTTCCTGCAAAGGCCTCGCCGCCAAGGGCCTCCTGGGGACACTCTCATAGGGCGTCTCCCTGGGGCTGAGCCTCCTCTGAGCGAGGGAAGGTGGTGGAGGAGGATGCTGGGAGCAGAGGCAACGTCCGCTGCAGGGCAGTGGGGCGGCCGCCCGGGGCCGGGCTTTCTGGAAAGGGCGCCCGCCCAGCCCGCACTCCCACAATGCACCAGGTGCCTTGTGCTGATAAGGACGGGGCCACGCAACCTTGAGGCGCGTGACAGGAATCGGCGAGAGACGCGTCTTTTCTTGAGGGCTGTAAAAGCAAACTCCTGCTTGCCGAAGAGCAGGCCGATAAGGGAGGAAGAGCGGTCAAGGCCTTGGGCGTATTCTCCTCTATTTCTGGTTTTGTTTTGTTTGCCGTTCCTTTCTCAGGAAAGAGAAAAACGTTGTTCCCACCTGGGAGGCAGGCTGGGGACGTTTGAAGGAGAGGGAACGAGCTCTTGAGATTGCAACACTGAAACCGTGACTTTGTCCTGGGCGTGAAGTTGTGGGAGATTTTTATTTCTTCTTTATCCTTTGCTGAATTTTTCCAAATATTCTTAGCATGAGTAAGCACTGTGTTTCTAATCAAAATAAAAAAAAAATAAAAGTTGTCTTCGAACTCAAGTTTTGGATTTCATTTCATATGTTCTCTTAAGCACTGTTACTAAAGCAACAGAGTGTGTTTCCTGAGATCTGAGGACAGTCCCAAACGTGGAACTGCTCGTCAGGGGAAGATAGGCAAGAGGAAGGCCGTGTGCCCCACAAGCCACTGCTGGGGAGAATATTCTGGAAAACCATTTGGCAGTTTCTTATACTGTTAAACATATACTTACCACGTGACCCAGCATTCCCACTCCTGGGTGTTTATTGCAGAGAAACGAAAACTTATCTTCACACAGAAACCTATACTCCAATGTTCACATAGCAGCTTTATTCACAATAGCCCCAACCAGGAAATAACCCGATGTCCTTCAACAGGTGAAGAGTTAAACAAGCTGTGGGGTATTCGCACAATGGAATGCCACCCAGTGACAAAGAGGGACAAACTGTCGGTACATGCAACACCCTGCACTGGTCTCAAAGGCATTACACTGAGTTTTTAAAAACCAGTCTCAGAAGGTTGTGCACTGCATGACTCATTCATATGACATTCTCGAAGTGACATAATTATAGTGATGGAGAACAGATCAGTGGTTGCTAAGGGATGGGGCTGGGGTGAGGTGTGACTCTTCAGGGGTAGCATGAATTTCTTTGTGATGATGGAACAGTTAACTATCTTGGTCATAGTGATGGTTACCTAAATCTACACGTGATAGTATTTCGTAGAACTATATACACATAAAAAAAAGTTCACATAAAGCTAGTGAAACCCACATTAGGTTCTATCTGAGTCACTAGTATTGTACTCGTATTGTACTGATGTCGATTTCTTGGTTCTGATAACTTTGTTATGGTTCTGTGAGATATGATCACTAGGGAAAGCTGGGGGGAGGGTACTTAGGAAGCCTCATGACTATTTTTGCAACTTCTTGTGAATTGAAAACGATTTTAGAATAAAACAATATTAAAAACATAAAAAGAAAAGATATTTTTAAAAAATGGTGTCATGGCGGCCCTTAGAGGTGGTGGATGAGGTCAGAGAGGCAAGATGAGGGTTCTCCAAGAAAACCAGAACACAAGGTTTAGTATCACACTGGGATGTTGACGTGGCCACAGTAACGACCGTCATCTCCAGAGCCACAGGGGTTGGAAAGAGTCATAAATTGCAACAAAAAAGGCAGCAAAGGTAGCCAGTCATTCTTTTCCAATTGACTAATTGCTGCTACCCCCCTAGATCTTCGATACCAGCAGCAAGAAAACCCAGTGTCTCTTTTAGATTAATGCCAATAGCGGAATCGCCCAGTAGTTGTGGGATTTAGGAAAATCTGGGTTGATTCTGGCTGCTCTACCTAAAGAGCTGGGTGGTCTCCGGAAAGTATACTTTCCTAGATCCTCTGAATGATGTATTAGCAATATAAAAAAGGGGTGCATCTGGATCCTTTCTGATGCAAGATACGGAAACCCAATTCAACCAGCTTGAGACACAGGGAATGTCTTAGTTCACAGAACTGTCAAGTCCACAAGTGCTAATTGTAGGCATGATTGGATCTAGATGCTCCAAGGGTATTCTCAGGACTCTGTCTCATCTCCACTCTGATTTCTTTGTGTTGGTTTTATTCTTAGGCATGACCTTACCTCATGGTAACAAAAAGGATGCCAAAGGCTCTAATCCTATATCCTCTTATTGTTTAATCATTGTCATGGAAAGAATATCTCTTCTTAATAGTCACCACTAAAGTCCTGCAATCGAGTCTCATCTTTGGTGTTTATTGCATGCCCATCTCTGTCCATCGCTGAGACCAAATGAATGGAATGCAGTGATAGATCAAGACCTAAATCATGGCCAGACTCCTGATCTACCATAGCAGTCAGAAAACATCCCAGAGGTGTAGAAGCACATGGGCGTTTTTTGTTTTTTGGTTTTTTCTCCTAGAAGAAAAACGATGTGTTTTCAGCAGAAAGAGGGAAGATTGGAGACTGGCCTAGCAAAATCAACAGATGTCCAGCAGAGAGAAAAACAGCAGCATTATAAGGACAAAATATTACATGAGACAGTTCATGTGTCTGTTACGAGATTAATAAAGAGCTTTTCTCCACTTGCATGGGCCACTGTTGCTGATGAAACAAATCCGATATCTTGGACAATTGAGTCTGGTGTGTGGTTTGCACCTGGCTGCACCTGTATCTCCAGGAGCGACCCCCAGCAACACCTGGCTGCCTTTCGCACGGAGCCCTCCGCGATCTGAGCTGTGATCTGTGTCCCCATTTGCTCCCGGCCTGAGGTTTTGTCTTCCCTACCAAACTGTCTCTGAAGAGTCCTTCTTCCCCTTACAAATCAGAGCATTAATGTCTGTGCACCCAGACACAGCACTGGACACTCTTCATTGTAATTGTCACCTGAAACCCAGGGAAGATGACATTGTTCCATTTTTCAGATGAGCAAACTGAGTTTCAGAGGGGGCCAGTGCATAGTTTGAAAGTGGCAGAACCTGATCTCAAACCTAGAGTCTCCGAATTCCATTTGCGTTAGAAGAAACCCCCTCAGTGAACCCAAGATTTCACGAGGGAAATGCAACTGGCAAAGCCGACCCAAGCAGAGAGCGTCCTCCACCTGCTCCATGGCATCCCGGTTCCCATCCTGACGGGTTGCTAGTTCTCTCTCTCTTTTTATGATCCAGCTGATCTACTGGAGACCAGGGCATTCATGTCACTGTAAACCGAGTCCTAGATGGAGCAATTAGCAGCACAATTACTTGCTCCGCTTCGCTTTCTCCAGAGCCCAGCAATAGCATTCTGTCCCGCGTGCCACGCTAGTGCAGGGGCACTGTTTTACTGGGGCTGGGGAGCTCTTGTTCTTGCCCAGGACATTGTTAAAACAAAATGCATGTTTATTCTGCCCAGCCAGGTTGTGCGATGCAAATCAGGAAGCATAGCATCTTTTCGGTGGCTGGATTACAGGTTAGAACCAAGGAAGTCCCCTCTTCTCCCAAGTACATCATACTTATTCCTTCCCCACTCAATTTCTCTCTTTTCAACACACACACACACACACACACACACACACACACGCACACACGCGCATGCACGCCTAAGGGGCTTCTTTTCTTCCTCCTAATGTGATACAAAAAAAAAAAAACCCTTGTGTTGATCTATATCTTTTCCATTTTGTTCCCTGGGAAGGTTAGTTGCTATTGTCTTATTCTGTGTGAGCCAACATGTGTGTGCATGCGTGCGTGTTTGTGTGTGTGTGTGTACGTGTACGTGTGTTTCCTGATCATTATTTTTCCTAACTGCTTCCCCACAATGAGTTGAAATTCAACCACGTTTGGAAAACAAATAGTGCTAGCGCCGCATTTGTTAAAGCCGGAGCCTGTTGTCAGGCGCAGCAGCCGGGCTGTCGGGTACCCCATGCGGGTGTGCAGAGAAATGGAATCATTCACTGTGCCAGGTTCTCTGGCTGAGCTAGGAGCAGCATTCCATGCCTCCCTTCAATGTCTGGTTTTCCTGGGTGTTTTTGTTTCTTGCTGTGGTTAGAGCTGGCCACCCAGAAGGGCTGTGTGTATAACAATAGCTAGCGCTCATTTGCATACCGTGTCCTAGGCAGTATGCAAATCATTACGTAGGATTAATATTTTGTAAATGAACACTATATATTTAGTAATAATTTATCTGATGCAATGAAAAGTGTTTGAAACATACAGAGAAGAATAGAGACAATACCATAAACACCAACTTTTAAAAATCTTAACCTTACAGTCTCTTTGCTGTAGATCTTTTTTCTTCTTGAACGAGACATTGCAGATAGAGCTGAGCCCCCACCCCCCACCATGCACGAGCCCTGATCTCAGTTTTCCCTCCTACCCTGAGCCTAAATTTGGAGTTTATTATGCCAATTGATGTTTTCAAATGTTTATTATACTATTATGTATCCATAAACATTATGTCCTGTTGCTCATGCAGGTTTTAAACTTTATATAAATGGTATCTAGCTGTACATATCACTCTGCATCTTGCTTTTTTCTTCCCACATTACATAGATTACCGCAGTCGATCCTCGCAACAGCCTTAGGTGGCAGGCACCCTTTTACAGAGGGGGAAGCTGAGGCACACTACTCTGCTTCCAAGTACATACCACAAAGAAATGAGTGCCCAGGACCATGAAAGACATGCACAAGAATGCCCATGGGAGCTTTATTCAAAAGAGCTAAAAATTGGAAACAACTCAAATATGTATCCACAGGAGAAAGGATAATAAACAAACTGCAACGAAGTCACGCAGTGGAATATTACCCAGCAAGGAACACGCATGAGCGAGAGCCACACACAGCTGCAGGGATGAGCCTCACAGATGTAAGGACACAAAGAGCACGTACTGTACGGTTCCATCTCTATGAAGTTCAAAAACAGAGCTAGTTGGTGGTACCAGGGACCGGAGCAGTGATTAGCTCTGGGGTAGAGGGCAAGACTGGCTGAGAAGGTCGTGGCAGGCGCTTCTGGGTTGTTGGACGTATTCTACACCCTGATCTTGGCGGTGGTTCGTTTGCTCAGACCGCCGTAACAGAACGCCATAGGCTGGGTGACTGGGGCAACAGAAATTTGTTTTCTCACAGTTCTGGAGGCTGGAAGTCCAATATCAAGGTGTGAGCGGGTTTGATTTCCCCCGGGGTCTCTCTCCTTGGCTTTCAGCTGGCTTTTCCTCTGCTCACGCGCCTCCCTGGGGGCTTCTGCATGTCCTAATTCCTCTTCCATATAAGCACAGCAGTAAAACCACATTAGCACCTACCCTAATGGCCTCGTTTTACCTTAAGTACCTCTTCAAAGGCCCTGTCTTCAAATATAGCCACATTCTGAGGTGATGGGGTTAGGACTTCAACATATGAACTTGTGGGGGTACACGATTCAGTCCATAGCACTATGCATCTGTGAAAATTCTCCATGCTTTGCATTTAGATTCAGGCATTGCATTCTAGGTATGCCATACCTGGATGATGGTGACGTTGACGACAAATCTCTTGTGCACATTCACACATGTCACCCTGGCAGAGTGGATTTGAGCCCAGACAGTCTGGTAGAGTTACCTGCCAAACGCATGCACTGATTAAGTGGAAAAGGTTAAGATTTGAACCTAGTTCTGTCTGTCTCACCTCCAGATTGCTTTTTTTGCCTCCGACTACGCGTAGGGACAAAGTCGGGGCTCTCTGGGCACGCAGGTCTCTCTCAGGGTGCCAAGGAATGAGTTTTCCATTTTATGTATCATTCCTTTCCACTTCCAGAACACATTCACAACCATGCTCACATTTTCTCATTGCTGCAAGCCTCCTGGGCAAGCACTTGTCCTCATCATTCCCATTTCACAGGTGGAAAAACAGAGTCCCAACCAATGTACTTCCAGAGGACCAGATCTCCAGGTTCCCGTGAGGTCCCGCGGGCTCAGGCAGATCAGATCCTGCTGTCAATCCCAGCTAGGGGGACCCGAATCAGCAGCCGTCACTCTGTGTCTCAGTTTTCTCATCTGTCAGGTGGGCGTGACAGCCCTGGCTCTGCAGGAGAGCCGTGAGTACTAAATGGCACGGTGCCCACCTACCTATCAAGGGGACCGCACTGTGCTTGACGCACAGTCCAATCCTGAATCTTTTGCTTCTCCTTAGATTCGGGCTTCCACGTTCATTGCCAAGAGCTGACCTCTGAGCTTTCTTGCAGCTCTAAGATTCTGTGATTTATGCGAACATCACTTAAGCGCTCAGCTCTGCATACTACAGCAGAGAAGGAGGGACTGTATAGGCTGGCATGGTCCCTAATTCCAAATGGATAACAGTACTGTTAGCAGGGAAGCGACAAGTGACGGTTCGGCTGTCCTTCTCCCTCTTCTGTTTATCCTGAAACACCCCGGGGCCATGACTGCAGCTCAGTGACAAGAGTCCCTCCTGCATCCGGCTCGTGAGGGATTGGGAAGGTGGGCAGGCTCGGGATGGGGTAGCCTCCAAACATGAGCTTGCACAGCCGGCCTGGACGTTGGAGAATCATCCCCCGGAAACAGCCACCCCTCTGCACAAGGCACTTATTGAGCATTCTCCTCCACATTAGCCTACAAAACCGGGAGGAAAAACAAAAGCCTTCACCTCACAGAGCAACATAAAAATAATCTTAAAGCGGGCATCTATAAACGCAGAGCTGGTAATTATTCGGATCTAGTTAACCAGGCAACAAAACGGAATCACCTCGGCTCCATTAACCTTATTTTCCAAGCACTTTTTGGCGATTCACATTTATTACACAGTTAACATTTAAAAGAGTGGGTGCTCACCACCGTTTTTGCTTAAGAACTCGGTGTAGAAGAAAATGCACGTTCGTGGGAAAGGGAACTCGATTCAGCAGAACTGGTTTCTCTTTTGTCGGCCCCTGCCCCAAAGAGACCTCACTCATCCAGTCTCTTGTTCGAGTTACGAGTTTTTATTGAGCACCTGTTATGTCTCAGGTATTCGTGCAAAGCAAGCTGTGGGCAAATCCGCCCCCTGCTTCATGGAGCTGACGTTCTCATGGGGCAAGACCAGTGAAAGCAAATAACTGCTACTCTGACCTGAGTCCCCGACCCAAATCTCTACCTGGGCCACTTTAAAACTGCAGCTCCTAATCTTCATCACGGTTTTATTCCCTGGTGTTGGCATTCACCAAAAACAGCTGCCTAAATCTATTCATGTCATGACGGCTGCAAATGCTGATTTTTCTAATTATTCTTCCACATTTATTAGTGGGCTGCTTAGCACAGAGGAGGGCTATGCCTTCTTGCCTTTGTGTCTATTTATTTATTATCGGAACTCATTCCTATTTTACTCAGTGCTCTGTGATCTGTTACTAAGGTCATTAAAAAAAAAAAAAAGACGGAGAAACTGTTCTAGAAGAAACACTTGTATACCTAGAAGAAACTGAAGAAACATGACATCTAAACACAGTGTGTGATCTTGAACTTGGTCTAGGCCAGGAGATGGGAATGGGGAAATAGTTATAAAGGACATTATTTGCGACAACGGGTGGAATTTGAAGAGGGGCGGTGGGACAGTTTTCCCATTTTGCTAATTATACTGTGGTTCTGTACGAGATGGCTCTTGTACTTAGGAAATACATGCCAAACTATTTAATAAGGGGGTGACCAGCCACCCCCAGCTTGCTCAGGACTCTGAAGGGTTTCCCAGGGTTTGGGGCTTTCTGTGCCAGCACTAGGAAGATACCAGGAAAACCAGGACGATCTATCACTGTAGGAAAGCAGCATCGATATTACAACTTAATCCAATAGTTCAGAAAAAATCTGGTCTAATACATGTGTGTGTGTGTGTATATGTATGTATATGTGTGTGTGCATACAGTGTCTATGTATTTGTGATAAATTCAGTCAGAAATTGATTGAGAAATGTGACCCAATGTTTACAGTTGGTGAATCTGGGACAAAGCAAAGGGAAATTCATTGTCCTAAGAGATGCCAGAACAAAGTACCAGCAACTGGGTGGCTTAGAACGGCAGAGACTTACTGCATCGCAGCTCTGGAGACGAGAAGTCCGAGATCGAGGTGTCGGCAGGGCCGTGCGCCCTCTAACCTGCAGGGGTAAAGTCCTTCTTTGGCTCCTCCAGCTCTGGTGGCCGCAGACACTCCTTGGCTTGTGGCAGCATCATTCCAGTCTTCACGCGGCTCTCCCTGCCTGTCTCACGCCATCTTCCCTCTGCGCATGTCTGTCTCTGTGTCCAACTTTCACCTTTGTGTTTAACACAAGGACCCCATCACGTTGGATTAGGGTTCACTCTGATGACCTTATTTTAACTTGATTACCTCCGTCAAGACCCTGCTTCCAAATAAGGTCGCATTGCAAGGCACTGAAGAGAGGACACCAACCTCTCTTTTTGGGGAGGGGGGGAACACGGTTCAACTCGTAACAGTACTATTCTTGCAACTTCTGTATAAGTGTGAAATTATGTCAACACGAAAAGTTATAAAAGTACAAAGTGGATGACATCGTTGCCCCTTAAACCCTTCAACGGGGTCCCGTTGCTCTAAGTCCCCAGGCTGTGTCAGGGAGGGCCCCAGATGGGTCGGCGCAGGAGACTTCGATAAAGGGACTATTCCCAAAGGTGGGGGAGAACCGCAGGGGCCAACAATGGCCTGAAAGGACAGGGGAGGGAGCCTGGAGAGGGGCTGTGTGGGAAAGTCCCTGACAATCCCTACGACAGCAGATGACCTGTGCAGCCCCCACAGGGAGGAAATCGGAGGAGTCAATACACCAACGTCAGTCTCCTCCGATCCCTCCATCCACTGTGGGCTCCCTGATGGCTGGACCCAGCCTGAAGCCATTGATGCCATCAAAGGCACATGCGTGGTCCTTGTCCTGGGCACCAAGCGTGGAGGAACAGGGCAGAGGGTGCTCCCCAGGGGTTCCGGAAGGTGCCGCCCCACGCCCTCCACTCTCACTCCCTTCTTCTTTTATCTCACTGGCTTCACCTGTGTCGACACCTGCACTTCCTCTGCCAGCCCCGTCTCCCCTCTTGGCCTCGTCTGATAACAGCCTCCACCACCCTCCAAGACCCTCATCAAAGTCGAGTCTCGTCATCCATGTGATCAGCGACCAACAGCTCAGTCAATGCCGTGCCGCTTCCAGAGCACGCTCTTCACAAGGACAGGGAGCAGCATGTCTGCTCTGCTCACTGCTGCCACCCCTTCAGACAGGGTCCGGCACACAGTAGGTGCACAATGAAGAGCTGGCCAATGACTAAAGGAATGGGGGGCTCAGGGGGAAGAAGATCGTGAAGTTACCCAAGAAAACAGCGGAACGGACTGATGCCCGGGATTTCTGAGGCCCACGCCGGTGCCTGCAGCCCTCGTCCTCCCACCGCAGTCACCTTCATTAAAAGGATTACTTAGGAGTCCCTTTGGGGTCCCTTTAAAAGGGACTCTGAAAAAAATGCTTGCAAAGTGATTCAGGTGGTGAATGCTCAGTAGACGGAGACCTGTTATGTTGTAAGGTGAAGTGTTTGCGGATGTAAACTCGTGCTCGGTTAGAGCATCTCCAGGGAGAAGAAACTGGAACCTTCCTAGGGAGGGGAGTGGAGGGTACAGCCCGCTGTGGGGGTGCGTCAGGAAAGGACACGTGCGTACGTGGACGTGCACAGAAAGAGAAGGTCTGCAACGGGAGGGTGTGTAGAATTTATAAATATGCAGAGGCTCAAATTCTCACTTTTTTTTTTTTTTTTTTTTGCTGTAGAATTAGATATGTACGTGTGAGCAAAGATTAGCCATCAATGCAAGATGCACGGTGGAGCTTTGGTTCTCAATAATGCGAATTGCAAGACCGGAAGGGTGGATGGGGCTGAATGATGTAGGATAGCAAAGACTGTCCGGAAGTCCCCTAAGCAGAGGTTGGAAGGAGGCTTAGTTGGAATGTCCTAGAGCCGCGCTACTCAGAGTGTGGTGTGAGCCCTCAGCGTAAGCACCCCAGGACCCCCCAGACGCACGGAATCAGCACCTGCATTCTACCAAACCCCAAGCACTTTGCACACATACTGCAGTTTGAGGAACGCTGCTCTGTAGGACGTTTCCACATGGTCCAGAGGAGGGACTTTGAAGGACCTTTGTGGGTCTTGAGGTCTCTGGTTCTGCAATTCTTTTGCCTCTTTTTGTTTAATTCCTTCCGGGAGCAATTGCCTAAAAAGGGACGATGAGCACACCGCCAGGAAGTGCCACTCCCAGGCACATTCAAACATTTTGGGGTAAATAATCCAGCACTGGCGGCTCAAATAAGATCACTTGGCACTCACTGCACTGGCAAAACAGATGACAAAGAAAAAAAAACAGCTCAGACTGTATTTCATAAGAGCCCAGTTGAGGAGGGACATCGCTACTTCCCTGGAGAATGCCAGCTATTAACGCAGAAAGAATAAGGTAGGATTAGGAAACCAGCCCTCGGCCGCCTCCTAGTTAAGAAACTGATTCAAGGAAGACGAGTGTTACGTTACGTTAAGTGCATGGCCGGGGGGAAACCGGACCCTGTGTGCGTGTCACTTCACCGCTTCCAGGGGACACACAAAGCGCGTGATGGGTAAAACACCCCGCAGCCACCCGCCCGCCTAACCAGTGGGTGGCCTTGTCTAACGTCGCTAACGGTGGGCCAGGCAGAAGTCACGGGGCTCCTGACGGGCTACAACAGGAAGAAGACACAATCCCTGTGAGGTTCTGCAGCCACGAGAGCTGACCTTGAATCCATCCACCTTTTAGAACCAATCTCTCGTCTTCAGGAAATACAGGGGAGAGAGGAACAAGCTAATGACACCACCAGGAAGCAGCCAGATGAACCCCAAAAGGTAGCACATTGTGCAGAACCAACCCGAAGGGATGTTTTGGGGGGCAAAAAGGGGGACTAGTTATCAGACCAAAGAACATGCAAATGTGGAGACGGGTAACTGAACAGGCAGGACACAAAGCCTGCTGGGTAGTGTGGTTGCGTTTTGGTAAAGAGTACGTAGGTTGAAGGTAGACAGACAGGCACAAAGGTATGGCAATCTCTGGGAAGTAGGAACATGATGCTTTTATTTTCTAATTTTTGCTTGCATCAATACCCTAGCCCCCAGGATGCCTATTTACTGCTTTTATAATAAAACATGTATAAAGATGTGCAAATGCCATTTAATTCCAGACATCTGCAGGTGGCCATTCAGTCATGCATTCACTGATTCATTCAGGCACATTGTTTCAGTTAGCAACAGTGTCATAGATCTAGTGATGGTGTTCAGTTCCTGAAGGTAAAGGACTCCCATCTCTGCCCTCAAGTTGGTCCTAGTCTGGCCAGGGAGATAGATACTTAGTCATGAAACCAATATTGACCTAAGGATATGATGACTATGGAAGTGGAGAGATGTCCTGGCTTTAGGGGCATGGAGACCCACTCTGGGGACTCCAGAAAGGGAGGCTTGGGTTGGAGGCAGGGGTAGGAGATGACACAGCAGGGTTTAACCTCTACTTACCCTTCAAAGGCCAACTCCCTTTCCTCTCTTAGCTCAGTCATTCTGACCTTCTTTGAATTGCTGTGGTGCACCCAATTCCTTCCTGCCTCAGGACCTTTGCACGTGCTCTTTCCTCTGCCTCAAATGCTCAGCTCTATCCCCAAACACACATATACCCATACACACATTTTACCTCTACCAATTTTATACCTACTCATCCTGTAGGTCTCAAACATCATTCTTTGAGGGATTCACTCCTTGACTCGCCACACCAAGCATCCTTCCCATCATTTATTCCCACAGGACCTGTCCCTCACCTTCCTAGCACTTTGTATGGCCATGAATGAATGTACTCATTTTGAGCTTTATTGCTCAAAGTCGTGGAGACAGTTCCATGCCTTGTTCATTTCTGCAACTCTAGTTCTTAGGACAGAGCTTAGCCTGTAGCTCTTGTTCAATCAATAGTTGTTGCCTAAGTGAATGAATGAATTTTTCTAACGGTCTGATTGTGAGAAAGCCCTCTCTCTTGTTTATGCTTCTTTAGTCAGTTTCTATCAGAACAGGGACAACAGCAACTCCTAGCATTTATTGAGAGCTCGCTGCGTGCCTGGAGCTTTGCTAAGCATCTACGTGCATTATCTGGGCGAGTGCCACCAGCAACCCATGAGGCAAGCATTGACAATAAACCTATTTTGTGGATGAGAAAGTGGAGTTTAGGAAAGTCTCAATTTCTTATAAACTGTCTGGCTTTGTGTAACTCAACCCACCTCTTTGAATCTCAATTTAGGGAGGCGTCAGTAGTCCATGCATGCAAAACTAAATTCAGTGCATCTCTGAGATGTTCTTGTCTGTGAAACGGACTAGTGCCAACGACATCTTCACGGCTGTTAAGTGGGCTGTTTGTGCCCGGCACCTACGGAGCGCTCGGTAAACCGTTGGACGAGGGCTGCACGGTTTTATAACTTTGACAGTAGAATCCCTGGCGCACGGCCATGCTTTGAAACTCCGTGGCGTAATAACCATGAATCACCCCCAAAGACTCCAGGACGCAGCGAGTCTGCTTGCTCTGCCCAGCCTGTCGTGCCGGGAGACGCTGGACCCTGTCACCAACTCAGCGATCTGAGCTGCCGACAGAGCTCCGCACACAAGGGCCCTCCTGCCGACCTCGCTGAAAAGACCAGCAAATTCAGCAGCCAGTGTGTCTGGCTTCGCCTCTTGTCGCGCCCTAAATCTCCCTCTAAGTGGCAGGACTCTGGCCCGGCTGCCCTGTCTGAGGGCATTTGCTCCATCGCAGAGGAGATCGGTGCCAGGAGCCTCCGAGGGGTTGGCGGGGACTTTGTTTTTCCATCTCACGAGTGGCTGCGCCTTTGCTGCCTGACGCGGCCTTGCTCAGACACAACCTGCAAACAGCAGGGGCCTAGAAGGGGACCCCAAAGCTTCCCGCTCGCTAAGTTGCCTTGGCTGGCTTAAGTCAGAGTTCCGGAGCAGTCTCATCTTCAGATTGCCGCGGTGTTGTGAAGGTAAAATAATTCACGAATTCTTGCCGCATTAAGTAGTGAGTGCCTACTGCATACTGCGCACTATGATTACATACCTGACACATGTCATTTCATTTTGTTCAACCATTGTAGAAAGTCAGTTTTTTAACACCCTTTATGGAAAGGTCATAACAAGCGCTCAGAGAGGTGGGGTAACCTGGCCGAGATCACACAGCAGAGCTGGGATTCAAATTCAGGCTCATTTGACCACAAAGGCTGAGGGTTTTACACACTGTGAACCCCTCCGCTGTGCTCACAGCCACTGCCTGCTCTGTTGGTTCCCCGAGGGTGCTGTTGGCTGTGCACTGTTACGGGCACAGTGAGAATCCCAGTGCCCACGTGTCACGTGTGTTACATGGATTGCTTCCTTTACATACTCTGGTTACAGTCCTTATTCTGATTATTTCAGATTGGCCTGAAGCAGAATCTGGAGCATTTTCAAAACAGGCAACAGACTCTGACCTTCGGTCCACAGGGAGCCATAGCAGGTTGACACAGGAGAGCATGATGTGATCAGATTGGCCTGTTTTGGGATGGCTGGGGCTGATGAGAGGAAGATGGATGAGAGGGACAGAGACAAGAGAAACAGGCAAGGATGGGGCCAAATGGGACCCTTGGTTCCTTCCCTCTCCCCAGGACGTGGTGTGTCCCCGATAGACCCAGCCTCCCCTGTGGCAGCACCTCAGCCCCCAATCCCTGTGGCTTCTCAGCCAGTTGTCCTAGCTCAGACCACAGCCCACAGGTCCCCAGGCTTAGAGCATTCTGCCAGAGGTGGGCAAGGAGAAACTCTGTCTCCCCACTGATTCATTCATCCAAAAACTAATTATTGAGCACCTGCTGTATGCAAAGTACTGAGTGTACACCACAAAGCAAGATACTTTCAAGGACAAGCTGGGAATCAGAAACATGGGGTTCAAATCCCCCTCCGCCTTGAACTTGTGTGAACTTCACCTTTCCCAGTCTTCATTTCTTCCTCTGTAAAATGAGACGCTACTCACCTCCGTGGCGCAGTGCTGTGGGGAGGACGCGGCGAGATGCGAATGAAGCAGCTGGCGCAGTCAGTTCCTGGGGACCTGTGGGTTCGTCATCCAAAGGAAGCAGAGAACGCGGGAGTCAGTGGGTGGGGAGGGGGAGGAGAGAGAGCCGTGGGTCCGTCAGT
Organism: Propithecus coquereli; assembly: GCF_000956105.1. NCBI lineage: Eukaryota > Metazoa > Chordata > Mammalia > Primates > Indriidae > Propithecus > Propithecus coquereli. Next base: position 3,403,460 of record NW_012145634.1, read on the forward strand.
GGTTCTTATCCGGTGTCCATTTTGTCCCCGGGAGACATTTGGAAATATTTTTGGTTTTCACATCTTGAGGGTAGGGAAATGCTACTGGCTTCTAAGAGGCCAGGGATGCCGCTAAACACCCTACAGTGTACAAGACAGCCCACCAGCCCACTACCAAGAAACCCTGGCCAAGAATGCCATTGCTGCTGAGGGGGAGAAGCCTTCACTAGGCTGTAGAGAGGGGCCCGGGGTCCCAGCGCTCAGCCTGCCTGTGCAGGGGACACCCTGCCCCCTAACAGCCTGGGACACCGAGGGCCAACCCTGCCCACCATCCTGCCCGGCCAGATGGATTCCTTGCCCTGGACAGAGGGCAGCGGTGCCCTCATCTCCAAACACATGCCCCACCCTGAGGTGCCATCCCCGTGTGTTTATTTTTGCAGCTGCCCCCAGCCCTGGCAAGAGCACTGGGCTCCCAGCGCTGACCACTCTGCTCCCAGCCGGGTGCCCGCGCAGAGCACACTCACCCATCACTGTTGTGACCGCAGCCGTCTCCTGCTCAAGCCTCTGCTCTGTCTCTCGGGGGTCAGTGGCTGAGCCAGCAGGAATCGTTCCACCCGACTGCTGGGAAGACCAGCAGCAGCAACGTGGTGGCCATCCCCGGCCCCCCAACAAAGGCTGCTGGGGACTGGGCTGCAGTTCTCGGGGGTGAGGAACTGCAGGGGTCATCCAAGTGGGGACAGAGGGCCTGGCTCTGCCAGACCAGGGGAGCTCCCAGATTGAGGCTCTTTGTCCCTTGTCGGTCGAGTTAGCACTTAGCCTCTGCCAGCCACGGGGGCTCAAGGGAGAACCCAGCGCTGTCTAGCTCTCTCCTCCATAAGGAGGGGGCCTTTAGGGTCCCTCTCAAAGTGGGAGCCTCCATGTCTGGCCTCCTTTATCTCCTGCCACTTGGACATAGCTCAGCGCCCCAAGAATTGGTGAACAACATCCTCCCCGTGAGTCCCAGGAAGCCACAGTTGCCTGAGGCTACCTCCCTGAGGCAGGTGGGTGGGGAGGTCACCTACTGCAGAGCCCAGCTCATAGCACATCCTCAGCAAACACTTGGTGGATGCAGGAATGCACAGATGCACGTCAGGAGACCTGGCTTTTATACCCAGCTTTGCGTCTGCTTTGCCACGTGACCTCAGGCAAGCCGCTTTCTGTCCCCAGGCCTCAGTGTGCAGGTCTGTGCCATGCAACTCACTGTTTCCTGTTGAGGAAATCCTCAAAGCAAGGCCTCAAACCATGCTCGTGACATGGTTTTTCCCAGAGCGAGTGATTCGTGCAAGAGAGAGACAGAGAGACAGAGAGACAGAGAGAGAGAGAGAGAGAGAGAGAGAGAGAGGCCAAGGTGGACACTACGGTCTTTTTGTGCCCTAACCTTGGAGGTGGCGTGCCATCATGTCCCCGAATTCCGGTGGCCACGCACACTGGTCCTGGTGCAGCTGTGCGGGTTGAACAGCAGGAGGTGGGGACCTTAGGCGCCATCCGGGAAGCAGGAGAGAAGACAAAGGCTTTTCCCCCTTATCGGGGTGGGGCTGAGGAGGGGCGGAAGCTTGCATTTTTTTTTTTTCAGTACCTGCCATATGCCAAGCGCCATCGCAAGCTATGTTCATGTATTATCTTATTTCACCTTCATAGCTAGCCCGTGAGACAGGGCGATCACCACCTTTCACAGACGGGGAAACAGAGAGATCACACACACGGCTGGCAACAGAGGGAGGCGGGGTTTGAACCCGGAAGTGACCGAGATGGCTTTTCTGACCCTGGGACCGACCACCCTGGCGCCCTCTGAGCAAAACGCGGAGAGAGCAGGCGCGGGGAGGGGGGAGCCAGGCTCCTGTTTGTTCGCCTGGAACAACAGAAAAGCCTAGAATCTTCCAACAAGGGGCTGAAAAGCGCTTAGCAGAGGACTCCCAGTCATTCCTCTGGGAAATGCCTTCCCATCCACTGTGACTCTCAGCACTGCCAAGGGGACTGTCCTCGTTCCCAGTTTACAGGTGAGAAAACTGAGGCTCAGTGAGTGGGCTGATGTCCCCAGGGTCTCCCCGTTCTAGGCTAGGTCTCCTCTCCCCTCAACCTGCCCCGACGTCCTCACGATGCCTGATTCGAATCCAGGCTGCCCCCACAGGTGACGTCTGTGCTCAGTGGGACGGACTCCCGATCAATCCCAAACCCGGTCCTCAGAGTGTACCTTAAGCTCTGGACATTCCCAGAAAGAAGCCAGTCATTTGACTCTGTGTGTGCGTGCGTGTGTGTGTGTGCGTGTGTGTGTGTGTGTCGCCCGGGGGACATTTCCCTGTGTCTAAGGTGAGCTTAAGCCAGGATTCCATGTATTCTGTTTGAGCATCTGCTGAGACCATTTTGTTAGACGCCTACATGACTGAGGACTTAAAAACCAAGAAGAGAGGCTGAATGCAGAGGGTGAGGGAGGATTTTCCCACTGGGGGTCCCTTTTCTATCTCTTTTGAGAAGTCTTAATCCCTTAATCACTTTTATTAATCTCATAACAATCTTTCCAACATCGGTTACATCCTTCTTATCTTGGCTAAGCATTTTGGTGAACTCGGAGCTTCTTGTCACTTAGGGACTTTTTCCTTCTGCTTAAGGCATCTGCTCTTACATAGTGTCTGTCTCGCTCTCTCTCGTTCTCTCTCTCTCGCCCCCCTCCCTTCCTCCTTCCTTTTTTTTTCCCCCTCCAGTTATGCTGTTAGAATCCAACAACCCTTGCGTTTCGGAGCTAGCAGGAACCTTCTGGACCAGCCAGCACACATTTCTCATTTTACAGCTGGGAAAACCAGGGCTCCCAGACATGAATTAACTCGTTCAACGTCTCCCCGTAGGTGCAGGCGAGTCCACGGCCACTGCCTCTCCCTCTGGTGGCAGCTCTGAAACCCCCACATGCGGTTCCCCCAGCCCGGCTCACTGTCTCCCTGTCTACCCGTGACAGTGACTTCTGCTACCCGCCCGTAGCTCAGCTCTTCAGCGGGATGACATGGGACGAGTCAGGCATCCGATAGCTGGCGGAGCCTAGTCCCGGCAGCCCCCCTAACTCACTGCAGCCCGCGCACTCCTCTTTGGGTGCAAATGCCCACCCGCTGCAGAAACATTCATGCAACGTGGAACTGAAATGCAACGTGGGGAGCCCACAGGACAAGCCCATTGGACTAAGCTGCTGGCGGAAGTGGAGGTTTCACAGGAGAGACGTCGAGATCCCCAGCTCCCCCACCCCTCACAGCGGCCCAGGAGACAGCTGCAGCCCCCAGGGTCACTCAGTTTGGAGGCAACAGATGAGCCGTTTCTGTGTGTCCTCCATGGCCGATACACTATGAGTTTATAAACGTCCCCGGTGCTTCCGGAAGCCTCGTGGGAGAAGAAGGCTGCTCCCAGGGGACGCACTCTCCAAACTATCCCGGAATCAACAGAGACACAAACATCAGCTCTTGACGCGAGCTCTCTCCAGGTCCCCTCCGCACGCCCTGGTGACTCCAGAAGCTTCCCTTTTCACCTCTGTGCTCACCCGCCTCCTTCCCTCTTTGTCTGCCTGACAAGTAGCTGGTGAGGGCGAAGATGGAAAACCAACCGCCGAACTTAGAAAATAAAAACAGCCTGGCCGGCTTTATTAATCTCCTGAAATATGCTCTCCAATTGCTGCCAAGCCGAAAGGGCTTGTGTTTTCCCCTAGAACATCATAAAAAAGTAGAAATGTTTACAGGGATGACTAGAAAATAGTGCAGTAGATCTCTCTGGTAATGTACAAGGTGATGCAGTAATTGCTATGGAAACTAGTCATTATAATTCAATAAAAAGGGAGAAAAAAGTTAAGTTCATTGTGTTACCTATGACTCTATCATCATGTTCTTTACATATATTAGCATAAAATCAAGTCCCACTTTTATCGCCAGGGTTTTCACCAGCTCTGCCTTCCACAAAAGGGTTAGTACGGATCAGCACAGGGGAAGCCCTAAAAAGCAGAAGAAAACCCACTTTGCAAGAAATCTCTCTACATGTCCCGGGCGAAATATTGGATGTTCTCGCATCTGTGTGCACGCAGGGCACGGGGGGTTTTGTCCAGCGTATTAGAGGAATAGCCTCATTGTTCTGCAGGCCCTGAGATGCGACAGAAAGGGAGGTCTCCTTCTTTCAAATAAAAACAAAGATGCAAAGTCACATGATTTGCTGCACATCTGAGGTCTGGGCGGCGGGGAGAGACGACCAGGGAACAGGCAGAGTTGCCACCCTTCACGGGCGCCCGCCCGCCGAGCCGTGCGGCTGCACCGGGGCGTTTGGCGCTAAGCACATCATAAGCAACGTGGAAAGTACATCCGGACCTAAGGCGACTGTGATACCAAGAGTGGTGGGAATTACCATGTGGGGGAGGCGGAAACAGTTACTGCTCAAATACCTGTTTCTGGCAAAAAGAGATAAAGGGGCGATTCTGAGTGGCTGGTGCACAAGTGTGCTGAGAGCTGAAGAGGATTAAGATGAAAACCATCACCCCGATCCGCCGGGAAGCTTGCAAATCTCTATGTAATTGGAAGTGCAGAGACGGGGGGCCGGGTTTAGAAGGCGGGTGGGTCCTCGTCCTGCTCTGGACATGTCACTGGGTGAGTCGGTTCACCTCTCTGGTTGTGCAAATTGTGGCAGCGTTGTCCCCCAGCTGCAAACCCACCCTTTTACACTCTGCCTTCTGGTGCCAGGGCTGGGACGCTGCCTGCTGCATTTCTGCAGGGCGTGCGGGACCTATATGGGCCTCTGCCCATCGGGGGCGCCGGAGGGGGACCGAGGGGGCTGCCAGGGAAAGGGACACCCGTGTTCCTGTTTCCTTGCGGTTTGGGTGAGCACTACTGAAGCAGCGGATCTTCATCCCAGCCGTGACAGCTGGCGGCAGGGCAGTTTTTCCTCGCAATGATAGCTGGCCTCCCCTACCCCTTCAGACAGCCCTTCTTTGGAAGCCTGTGCCTGAGTTCTGCCCCAGCAGAGTTCTGTTCCCTCCTCCAGGGCTTTGGTCCTCACCCCCACCATCCCCACCTAACTTCTCTCTTTGCTCTCTTAGCCCAAGGGAAGATACAGTTACCTGTCTCTGTGTTGCCTTAGTGACTCCTTTTCGCTTTTGCAGTTGGTCAGCACCAGATCGGCTGACCCCCAAGGTAAAACCCCCTTGGTAAAAAAACCGGGGCGGGTTTTGGTTCCTAATTTGAGGCCCCGCCCCTCCAAACCAAAATCCAACCGGGAACCCGAAAAAACCTTTCGAAAAACAAGTTGAACAAGGCAACGCCCGAAAAGGCCCGCCTTTGAAGGCCAAGAAAACCCCCCTCACCCACAGCAGACATCCTCTCTCAATCACATTTCTCTTCACCATGGACACACCCTCAGAATCTTTCTTAACACAATGCTTCAGGACAGCACTATCCATGCCCCAGAGTTGGCAGGTGTTGTGGAGCCTGTTTTCTAACCTTTCCCTAGAGGATAAGTCCCATCTCTGAGTTATGACCCATGAGAACTATTTGGTAATGTTTATTATATATCAGGCATTCTAGTGCAGTGCCTTGTAGAATCTGCAGAAAGAAATCCATCCCCCGTAATGCAGTCTCCCATACGGGTAGCTTTATGTTTGTTTTTGTCCAAAAGAGCCCACCTTGCATACTTGGATCTACTGTAATACCTAGAGGAATTCTTTAACTGCAACTTAATGAAGTCAACACAAAAGAATTCGTTGAGAATGACTGAATCCCCTCTCTGGAAGGAGAACTCGACTGATAATTTCAGCATAATTATACATAACAAACTCCAAGTGGCACACAGTAGAACTCTGATATGAATTGCTAATTGCGTCCACATTAAGTCATTGATAGAAATCCTTATCTGGATGTGGCTACGAGGCACAGGCTCTGTTCTCTAGCAATCTGAAGTCTTTGCTCCAAATTCTGCTGTTCTTTTTTGATGTCTTCCACGTTGGTCTTGGGTCCCCTCCACCCCCCTCACTAGGGACATGCGGCAGGATGTCCGCGAGGGCGTTGGGTAGATGCCATAACGTAATGGGAACTGGACCCCGGAGTTAGGGAGACGACGGGGAGTGGCAGTGACTGGCAGTTGAAGGACGGTCCGGCTGGTCTTTGCCATAGAGGTGCAGGAGCCCATCATCAGGACGCATCAAGGAATGCTGGCACTCTGTGCTTTCACAAAGAAATAATGCGATTCTTTTTCAATATTGGCAATGGATTCAAATTCCAAATGCAGTGCAGGGCAGAAATGATAAGTATGTGAGGTGATAGATATGTTAATTAGCTTGATTTAAACATTCTACAATGCAGACGTGTATTGAAACATCACATTGCGCCCCATAAATATATGCAGTTATTATTTGTCAATTAAAAATACAATTTAAAAAATGGTTCTTGAGGCCACTTTGGGCCTGCACACCCCTCACTTGTACTTCCTGCAGGAGGCGGCACCAAAGGACAAGAGAAGGTCCCACATAGTGGTTAGGAGCAAGGAATCTGCAGCCTAAAAAGACCACTCTGCTATTTCCTGTCTGTGCAACCCTGGCCAAGTTACTCAACCTCTCTGTGCCTCGATTTTCCCATCTGTTAAATGAGGATGTTAATAACAGTATCTAACTCATGACGTTGTTGTGAGGTTTAAATGAGATAGACTAGGCAAAGCCATTAGTAAGTACATGTTCATTAGCATCTATAAAGAACTCATGTAAAAAGCACCTGATACATGATAAGCAATAGGTAAGCGTCACTATTATTCTTAGCATTTTGTAGATTCTCATTGTCTTTAAACTTAGGCTGTCCCCAGCAGTCCTGGTGGGAGAGGAGACAGGCACAGGCAGAAGGGCCATAATTCATATCCCCATTTCGCAGATGAGAAAACAGAGGCACAGAGGGATTTTCACTTGCCCGAGGCCACATAATGAACACAAGGCAGCAGCACATGACCAGGACCTGGCTCTCCAAATCTGATCTCTCTCCTCGCTGACACTCTCTGCTGCCTCCCAGCCAGCCAGCCAGCAACTCTGCCACATTGCCAGATGTCCCTCGCTGCACTCCAGACACAAAATGACAATGAGGTGCTTTTTTTTTTTTTTTTTTTAGAAAGAGAAAGAGAGAGCGCGCGAAGGGAGCAGAGGGTGGGAGAACTGTTCTCATCACAAATTTCTCTCTGGCCCTTTTCCCAGACTTGAAGTTCCTGGCACGGCTGGCAGGATTCGGGGCAGGAGAGCCGGAGAGTGAGCAGGCATGCTGAGCGGCACGGCAGGGTGGGGGAGATGAGGGTCCAGAGCTGCCCACCCTGATTTCTCAGGCTGACCAACCCTCAGGGCCATCTTGGTGAGGCCCAGTGCAAAATAAAAGTGCAGGCTCTCTTGTGCCGAGACTATTAAGAATTTCGAGAGGCTCTGAACACCGGTGAAGCAAGCCTTGGGCACTCCCCCTCTTCTAAGGGACATCCCCGCGTCACACACCAGGAGTGCAAAGAGGGTTAAAAGACGCCCTCTCCTCTCCCCATGTCCTGGTGAGATAAAACCACCATTGGGAGACCCAGGACAATTTTTATATAGGATTAGAAAACAAAAATCAATATTTAATTATCTGTAAGCTTTTTGTGTCAGTGAATCTTTAGCACCCGAACAGGGAGCCCAGGCTGCCAAAGCAAAAGTAAGTCATTAAAGACGCAGGATCGCTGGCCATCCCTTTTTAGAGCCAGGCCATAAATAGAGGACATGATCACGCCCCACATGCTGGTATTGTTATTTATCTTTACAATCTCTATTTACCTCTATTTATAGCACATTTCCCCCATATATTACGAGGCCAGGTTAACTTTAAGGGAGTTAATGAAAAGAGGTACTTAAAACTTTGGAACATGCTTATGTGGACAGATGGCAAGGTTTTCAGAAGCTATGGGGCCCAGAAGGCCTATTTGAAGGGTGTTGATTTTTTTTCTTTCTTCTCTTGTGCGTACACTCTCTCGCCTGAAGTCTGCCCAGAGTCCTTCATCTCTGGCACAGTAACTACAGCCGAAGTGCAAAAGCGTGGGCGGCGAGGCTAGACAGATCCTGATTCTGGACTTTCGGGTCTGACCTGCATAGGGGCTTTTTAATTTGTTGAGCTGACAGCAAAGTCGACTTTCTAGGGGCTGGCAGCCTTTTCTTTGCCACGGACACCCTCATCGAGCTTTGTACTTCCCCTTCTTAATTTAGGGTTAGTCATTAGGATTAGTAACCCTTAATTTAGGGTCACTATTACCGGATGGTAATAGTCTGTTTGATGACCTGCCTCCAACATCTCCTCCAGGCAGGGACAGAATTTGGGCCACTGGGGCGATTCACAATGCCTAGCACAATTTCTGGCACATAGTAGGTGCATAATAAATGTGAGCAATGATTATACAAGGGAAGCAGCAGTTGAAGGTGAAAAGAGCATGAGGCTGACCCGGGTTCGATTATCTGCTTTGGAGGTTACTACTTAGGGGACATTGGGCAAGTTGATTAGTCTCTCTGAGTGTCGGTTTCTTCATTGAGCGACCCGCATAGCCCAGTGCCTGTTGCAGAGAGCATTTCCGCATGAGTTGATTTTGTATCATGAATCGTAAGAGCCACCTGACTCTTTTGAACTAATGTGAATATAGGAAAGTGAATGAATGAGTGCATGGATGGGTGGATGGGTGAACAAATGAATGAATAAAGGGACACATGGATGGATGGGTGGGTGGATGGATGGATGAAGGAAGGAATAAAGGGACACGTGGATGGATGGGTGGGTGGATGGATGGATGAAGGAAGGAATAAAGGGACACGTGGATGGATGGGTGGGTGGATGGATGGATGAAGGAAGGAATAAAGGGACACGTGGATGGGTGGGTGGGTGGATGGATGGATGAAGGAAGGAATAAAGGGACACGTGGATGGATGGGTGGGTGGATGGATGGATGAAGGAAGGAATAAAGGGACACGTGGATGGATGGGTGGGTGGATGGATGGATGAAGGAAAGAATAAAGGGACACGTGGATGGATGGATGGATGGATGAAGGAAGGAATAAAGGGACATGTGGATGGATGGGTGGATGGATGGATGAAGGAAGGAAAGAAAAAAGGGACACGTGGATGGATGGGCGGATGGATGGAAGAGTGAATAAAAACACAGGGGAGGCCTTCCTCAGAAGCAGAGCTGGGATCCAGGAAATGTAATCGGGGGAAGGATTAGAGGCATTTTTGCTTATTAATTTTAAAAATAAGGCAGTCTAGAAACAGACCTGAGGACTTGTAAAAATCTGCATGTAATAAAGGTAGCATTTCAACTCAGTTGGGAAAGGATTATGTCACAAATAGCGCTGGGACAACTGTTTAACTATTAGA
>NW_012145634.1:3413324-3460063 GCF_000956105.1 Propithecus coquereli
ATCAAAGAAGGCATAGAAATGGCCAAATATGCACACAGCACGAGCTACATTTCATCAGTAGTAAAAGAAATGCCGCTTCTCTCAACAAATACAGTTTAAAATGGTCAAATCGGCAAACTTTTGTTTAATAATAACACAAACTTCTTGTGAAGATGCTGCAAAATAGACATTCTTCAACCTTCTAGGAACAACCTTTATGGGACATAAGCGTAAATACTTTCTATTGTATGCCTTGAGATTTTGGGAGTCATTTGTAGAGTATCTTTGTGCAAGAGTTGGGAGATACAGTTTCAATACAGTTTTCCTCTCTCAGTTTCCTCTCAGTGGAGATGAGTGACTTCCTTTTTTCTTAGAGAACACTTAGCAGTACCCATCATGATTTTAAATATGTCCACACTTTGCCCTGACAATTCCATTTTCAGGAATCTACCTTACAGCAATACTCGCACATGTCCTTAGAGATGTATTTTCAAGGAGAAACACTGTAACATCGTTTACAATAGCATAGAAGAAAATAGAAAGCAACCTAATTACCCATCAAGGGGGGCATGTTTAAGTAAACCAAAATGGTTGTTTTGTAGGTCAAAAATGGTTATATATTTACCATTATAACTTAATATACCCACACAATGGAATACTATACACCCATTAAAAAGAATGAGGCAGTTTAACGTGGGCAAAACTATGGGATTATGTCTATGTTCAATTATTAAGGGAGAAAAGTAATTTCTAGAAAGCACGTATATCATGGTCCAGTTTGTGTAACTAATTCAAGTATGTATACTACAAAATCTTCAAAAGGAGGGTGGTTTCTTTTTACACTATGGATTTCTTCATTATTTAACCTGTGGCTTTTTGTTTCACTAGAATTGGCTTGTTCTCCTTGTCTGCCTACGTAAGCCAGTCTCATGAATCAGCCTGCGGCTGTTTTCTAAGCACAATGTCATCTAACACACCTCAAGGATTTGCAGGGCTCTCAACGTGACACTGACCATCTTGCCTGGCCGGTGCAGGCTCTTGTGTCTTGGATGCTACAACTCTCCCATCGATTCATGGTTCTCTCCATTCTCATCTTGTTTCTTGCTCCAAACTCTTCCCGCGCTGTGCCCTCTGCCTGAAATACCTTTCCCTGCCTTGCCCATCTAGCAGTCTCCATGAAGGTTCAGATAGCACCTTCTGTATACAGCTTTTCCTAATGCTCCAGTCCAGCCTGTCATAAGTCCCCCTGAAGCAGTTTCAGTACAGAATTTGGCAATGAGTAGACTGAGGTCTCCTAGCAAGAGAATCACTGAGACAATTGCTTTATTTTTTTAGTAGGATGAAATTTACACAGCATGCAATTAACCAGTTCAAAGTGTACAATTCAGTGACAATTTTTAACATCTAAATTCCCTAGCCTTGACCCAGACTTACTGCACTGAAAGCTCTGGTGTTGGGTTCAGCAATCTACATTTTTAATAAAGTTCCCAGATAATTTTCACACACACCAAAATTTAAAAATCACAGCCCAAATATCTCGTCCTTTCTATTATAATAGCCCATAACTGCTTGTTTTCATGTTTAACTTATAATCTCTAGACTGTGAGAATCTGCATCAAAGATAGATAGGTCAGCAGCTATATAGACAAGTACACAAATGTGGAATATATGCATGTATGTGATTGTTATGGTGCTGAATAAATTATATTGCATCCCAGTAAGAGGTTGCACAAACTGGAAAGCACCGTCTAGAAGGAGGAGGTGGGGAAAATGCCCCACCGCCCCAGCCCGCTGTCAAAGCAAGCCAGCAGCCAGCGGCTGGTGCCTCAGCCCTTTCTGGAACCCGAGCAATGCTCTCAGCTGGGGTGTTGTTCCTTCCCCTTTCTGGCACCAGCTGGTGTTGACTATTGCCAGAAAGAAACAGTTTCCGGCAACCCTCGCCACGGAAGATCAGAGCCACATCTTAGGTGCAGGGGTGCAGGAGTGTCTGTTTTCAGTGCCTTCCAAGACCCCCCATGCAGGGATGTGGCCGAGCTGAGGCGGAAGCGCCGGGATGCTGGCAGGTCCGGCGTGGCTCCCCGCATGCGCTCGGTGTGTGGGGACGGTCTCCGACGCTGAGGCTCTGTCTCTGTCTTGGAAGCCTGATCCATCTGGCGGTTCTCCATCCTCAGCCAAGGACCTGCCGCCTTCTGGGGGCCCTCGGGGTGGAAGTAAGAGAAGAAGAGGATGCTAACAGCTGGGGCTGGGAGGTGGGGGAAGGTGGGAATGGCCCCCCCTCCCCTGCCAAAAGCCAGACATTATTAATCTTGAAACTAGGATGCTTTCGCTTCCTTGCAAACTGGCGTACCAGAAAGAACATCACAGTGTGCACGCTACGGGCAGGATAGCACAGGATAGTGAATATGAACGTTGGACTCAGCTAGAGCCTGGTTTGAATCTCGACTGTACCCTTTTTTGTGCTGTGTTACCTGGGGCGAGTTACCTGCCCTTTCTGAGCCCTTTCCTTGTCTGGAATACATACCACCCAGAGTTTCTTTGTAAGGTTGAAATTACAAAATATCTGTGAAAAGCTTTATGTAGTACTTAAAAAAAACATCCAGTCTATACATACTAATTATCTCTGGGAGTATGTCTCGCCTCAAAATGATGGCTTTGTTTTCCATGATTGTAAAGTGCCTCAACAAGGCAGGGTAGGAACAGCTCTGAAATCAGAATCGGAGAGCTGGGCTGCGCCTATGTAACTTCCTTGGCCAGCCCGGGGCAAGTCCCTTCTGTTGCTTCTTCTGCAAGCACAGGGAAGAATCAAATGGGGTGACAAGGACCACAAGCCAGAGCCTTTCAAGTGTCAGATGTGTCTGATCTTAAGACACATCCAGCATTAGTAGCCCCATTTCTCAGATGAGCACACTGAGGCCCAGAGAGATCAAGCTAGTTAAATACAGCAATGAAATGCCAGGAAGAGCCAGGGTTCCAAGCCGGTGTGTCTGTGCTCTTTCTACGTCCTTCCTTTTGGTCTTTCAGTGTCAGTGATTGCAAATAAAACTACCCTTTATTCAGTGCTTTTCCTGTGTTGGGCGCTGCTTAAGGACTTCTTCCTGTTCATGCCCTTTCATCCTGCAAGCTGGTGAGGCAGGCTCTATCATTTCCCATTTCCTGGATGAGGACACCGAGGCTTCAGCTTCCGAGTAGGGGAGCTGGAACTTAGATCCAGGACTGATTCTGTGTCCCAAGGAGTCACCCCCCACCCAAGTCTCCCCTCCCTTTGCTCTCTCTCTCTCTCCATGATTCAACACAGGTATTACAAACGGCCCCAAACATGCTAAGTGAAAAAAAAAAATCAAGACAAGAAACATTTGCATTTCCCGTCCTTTCCGCACACAGGCAAGGAGAGAGGAGAGCCTGCCCGCAGAGGGAAACGTCATGCTTCCCCCCTCTTTGCTGTGGCACTGACTTTTCCTGGTTAGCTAGCTACCTCCCAGCCTCCCCCAGTCATCCCAGTTAGTGACAACGACCAGAAGCTCACACCATAAATAAGTTGCACAAATTTCACAGATGCCCCAGGAAACTCGAGCCGGGAAATGGCTGAGCATATGTCTAAATGGTTAATTGACTTAATTGCTGTGAGTTGGGCGATTAGCGCACTTGATCCACCCCAGTGACCACAAAACGTCCTTAATGGTGTTCAGTTTATTTGTATGTTAAGCTCCAGTTACTATTACGGGGAACTTTTCAATTGCTGATTACCTCATAAATATATAATCGTAGTCGCAGGAGAAAGGAAGCCTGGGAACGTCTCACGAAAGCCTTTCCGAGGAACGACGAAAGGGGATGTGCGTTCGCCCACCCAGTGTCTGTTTACTGAGCACCTACTATGTGCCCAGTCCTCTGTGAGGCCCTGGAGCTGGAGCAGTGAATAAAGCAGGCAAACCCTTTCCTTTGGGGGCAAACATTTTGGAGCAGGAGGAGGCAGGCAGGAAAGAAGTAAAGACACGTGTCCATGCCATATTTTTGGATAAGGACCATGAAAAAAATGAAACAGAGGGGATGGGATGTGATGAGCTGGGAAGAGTTGGGCTGGGGCCAGGGTGGTCAGAGAAGGTCCCTCTGGGGACTGGCATTTGGGTTAGACATGAATAAGAAGTCGGAGTTGCCTCTACAAGGCACGTGGGCACGGCGCAGGAAGCAGGGCCGGCAAAATCGTATTAAGGTCCGGAGACAGGAAGGGGCTCTCCCTGCCTGAGAAATAGAAGAGAGGCCAGCTTGCCTGGAGTACAGCGTGTGAAGGTGAGACCAGATCAGGACAAAGGAATAGGGTTCTAGGCAGAGACCAGGCCATGCAGGGTCAAAGCAAGGAGCTTGGATTTCATTTGTTTGTTTGTTTGTTTTCGTTTTTTGCAAGTGCAATGGAAAGACATTGTTTGATTCGATTAATGTCTTCAAAGATCACTTTGGCCGCTGGGTGGAGTGTAGATAACTGGAGTAGGGGAGACAAGAGAGGAGGCTGGGTGGCCAGTGAGGGAGCATCTTCAGCCACCCAGGTGGCAGAGGATGACCTGGCCAGGCTGTAGTGGCACAGATGGAGAACTGTGGGTATCTGTGGGTGCGTTTGTGAAGCAGATGGGATCAGACTTAGTTTGGAATACACAAAGATTCCTGGGTTTTAGCTCAAGCCATTGGGACAACGGTATGTCCCTTAGCAAGCTGCTGGGCACCTGAGGAAGAACAGGTAGGCAGGAAGATTCATGTTTCCGAAAAGAGCAACTTTGGTCCGGCCAGTTTGGAAGGGGTAATATTAATACTAGAGTCAAGGAGGCTGGTGGAGAGTATTGCTGAAAGCCAGACCGGACACAGTGGTGGCCTGGGCTGGGATCAGGACCGTGGAACGGTAGGCTGTTACCTCAGGAAATTTAACCTAACGGGACGGAGCGTCGGTAGCAAATCAACTTTAGTCGAATCCGTGTAGTACAAGACCTGAAAATAGAGGCCTCGGGTCCTGTCACATCCCAAATTATTACCCGTCGCCCCGTCTTAATCCTTCTGAAGTTGGGTGGATGTGGGGAGGGTGGATCAAAATTAGAATTATATCAAGCAGAAAATAATCTTCGGTCTGGGTTGCACTGATAAAAAAAAAATAGGGAGAATTCATAATTACCATATAAAACTGTTTATGTTTGTGATTATATGTTACTGCCACCTCTAGGTCCTGGCAGTAAATGACTTAATTGCTTTAGCCTGGAGCTGGGGCCTGGGGAGCAGGAGGGTTTTGCTGGGTGGTGAGAGGGAGAGAACCTTCTGTTTCTACTGCTTCCACCGGCTGGGTTCTGGGTGTGGCCCTGGTTTTGTTTCTGCATCAGTTTCTGCCGGATGTGGCGGCTGCTGCCTTTGTTCCAGTCAAGTTGTCCAAAGCCAGAGGTGGGGCTGCCACCAGGAATCGTGGTGCTCAACGGAATCCGACAGGTGTGGGCCACTGGGCCGACCAAAGGGGAGGCGGGAAGATGCTGGTTCCAAGGCGACAGGCATCAGGGGCCGGGCTTGGTTGAGAAGGCCTGTCTACATGTCATATGTCACATTTGTCTGTCCGTCCCTTGGGCCTGGGAGCCCTCAGAGGACCAAACCTCACCAATTTGCTCACCAGCATGTCCACAGTGCCTGGCACAGAGGAGACGCCTGTTGGAAAGTCCGGGCTCCCCAAGAAGCAGACTCTGAGACTAGGACTGCAGTGCTCGTGGGAGATCCCAGGAAATGCCTATCTGCGAGTATAGACAGGATGGGAAGGACGTCAGTATGGGGCACATTGTCAAGGACATTATCACCCGGGGCCACTGGAACCTGGGGACCTCTGGGAGACAGTGTGGGCCTGAGTGAGAGACCCAGCCGGGGTATTCACGCACCGACTCTCAGGTTGTGGGTTGAAGGCTGCTCCTGAGTGTGGGGGTGGGGGGCATGGGGGATCATGAATTCCCAGGCAGTCCCATTCCTCTGTGTTCATAGGCAGAGAAATCGCCAGCGCCCATCGAAACCCTTGGGGAAAGAGACACGCACATGGGCAGTTGAAAGTTGGGCTGGAATGTCCTGGAAAGGTGAAACCAAGGCAATATGAAAGGGCTCTAACGGCATCTCCCACAGAGCCCAATAAATCATATTAAATTAAATGAATTGATGGTGGACCATCCAACACTCCAGCAACCAGCCAACTTGCCTTTTAGGTCCTGGCTCCTAGAAATCACTGCCCTCCGGCCCTTTGGGTGGTCATTTTGCTGTTTCGTGTTTCGGTTTCCCCCTTGCCAAAGTGGTGGTGATTGTACTAACTTCACACGATTGATAAGAACGTTCCACATGAGACGCCATGTCCTTCATTCATCAATGTAACCCACACTTACTAAGCACCGACTGCATGCCCGGTTCAGAGCTCGGTACGGTGGGAAGCACGGTGGAGCCCCTCCGCATCAGAGCGTCCCGCCCCAGTAGGTCTCGATAAACGTCAGCTTCCTAACCCTTTCTCCAGCGGAAGGGCATGAAGAGCAAGGTCGGGGAATGCTGGTAGAATCTGAACCTGAAGCCCACACCATTTTAGGAAGGTTGCTAGGGAATGGAATCTAGACCTAAGAACGCCGGTGACATCCTCACGGAGCAGGATTCATCCATCGCCTCGTCCTGCGTGTAGTTACTGAGCATCGATCGGTTCTGTCCCCTGCCCCCAGCTCTTCCTCACTTCCGTTCAATCCCGTACCAAGTCCTGCCACGTAGGCTCACTAGATCTCTCTCAAACCTTCTTGTTCCCTCTGTTCCCTGCTGGAACACCTCCCTAAGTCAGGTCTGATCACGAGTCCCGGGTTTCGGCAGGGTCCTCCTCCCCGGTCGCTACCCTGTGTATCCCTTGTCGAAAAGCTTCTATAGTTCTCTGTGGCCCTGGGGAGAAAAGTCCGGCCTCCCTCACTCTGACCCCTGCCTCCCCCACAGCTATATGTCCAGCCATCCCACCACACTTAACATACACTATTTATTTTTAAATAGCTTTATTGAGATATAGTTAACATTCCATGAAATTCACCCATTTAAAGTGTATAATTCAATAGCTTTAGTATATCAAGAGTTTTGTAACTATCACCAAAATCTAATTTTAGAACAGTTCATCACCCCGAAAAGAAAACCCTAACCATTAGCAATCACTCCGTGTATACCTTCAAACATCCAGCCCCTGCCAGATACTAATCCGTGTCTGTCTCTATAGATTTGCCTATTCTGGACATTTCATATCAATAGAGTCATACAGTACGTGGCCTTTTGTGGCTAGCTTCTCTCACTTAGCACAACCAAGGTTCATCCGGGTTGTAACATGTATTGACACTTCGTTCCTTTTTATCACTGAATAATATTCCATTGTGTGGACAGACCACATTTCGTTCATACATTCGTCAGCGGATGGACCTTTGGGTTTGTCTCCGCACTTTGGCTACCGTCAACAGTGCTGCGTGAACATTCTTGTGCAAGTCTTTTGCGGACATATGTTTTCGTTTCTGTTGGATGCGCACCTAGGAGGGGAACTGCTAGGTCATGCAGCAACACGACCGTTGACACTCTGAGGAACTGCCAAATTCCTTTACGAAGAGCGGCACCGTTTTACATTCCCACAGCAACGCATGAAGGTTTCAGTTTCTCAGCATCCTTGCCAACATTTATTATTGCCCGCCTTTTTAATCACAGCTGTCTTCCTGAGTGTTGAAGTGCTATCTCATTGTGCTTTTGATTTGCATTTTCCTAATGATTGATAATGCTAAGCATCTTTTCACGTTCTACTGGCCATTTGTATGTGTGCTTCCGGGAGATGCCTATTCAAATCCTCTGCTCGTGTTTACATTGCTCATGTTTTTATTATTGAGTCTTAAGCATCCTTTACATATCCTATTATAGATACAATTTCCTTATTAGACATATGATTTTCAAATACTTTCTTGTGTTCTGTGGGTTATCTTTTCACTTTCTTGATAGTATTATGTATAGCACCAAAAAGTTTATAATGTTGATAGAGTCTAATTCGTCTGGTTTTTTCTTTGTCTTTTGTGTTTTTGGCATCGTGTCTAAGAGACCATCACTTAATTCAAGGTCACGGAGACTTACTCCCAAATTTTCTTCTAGGAGTTTTATAATTTTAGCTTTTGTGTTTAGGTATATGATCCATTTTGGGTTAGGTTTTGATTTTTTGCAAGTGGATATCAATTTGTCTCTAGCGCCATTTTGAAAAGACTATTTTCCCCCGTTAAAGAATCTTGGCATCCTTGTCAGAAATCAATAGATGTTTGGGTTTATTTCCAGACTCTCAATTCTATCCCATTGATCTATATGTCTATCTTTGTGCCAGTATCACACTGTCCATACCCTTCCTAAGTGAGGTCAAATTTTCCCTCTAAATATTATTTATATGCTGGTGTTGATCTCTCAGATTGGACCATGAATTCCCAAGCAGAGTGGTATAGGACATTGTCTTGGCAGTGAGTCATCTAGCTTTATTTTCATGCTGTGTGATTCTGGGTAATTTACTTAACCTCTCTGAGCCTGTGTTCCTCAGAACCCTATTAATGAAAAGAATAGTCTTACATCTTCCTCCCTCCCTCCCCATCCTTGCTCCCCTCCTCCCTCTCCTCCATTTGAAGACAGAGACTGCTTCATTTATCACTGTACCAGCGCAGTGTGTGACACAGAGTGAACACTAAGTGTATGTTAGCCGAATGAATAAGTCGCCCGTCTCGCTGGGAAACGGGGAGGACAGGGTTTCAGATGTGCCCACGCAGCTGGCTCTAAATAAACAGTGACTTGGTGGCAACTGACAGATCAGGTTTCCTGCTCCTGCCACTCCTGTTTGCAAGACATTAACCTCTCCCCCTCATGCCTCCGTCCGTCCCGGCTGGAGGCTTACAGCTTCCTGCCTCCTTCCCAGCCAGTGAGTAGCCTTGTACCATACAGCCCAGCTTCTCGGGCTTTCTGGGTTCACAGAGCCCTCAGTGTGCAGGAATTATGTCACCAAAAGAAATTCCTAACAGTTCTGCTTATTAGGCATTTGGGTGCCAACAACAAGCACTTATGTCCTAACAACTTAGTAGCCATCTGAAAAAATAATACGCATAAGTTAATCGAAGAATAATATTTTTATTTCGTTCTTAAATAAGCACAATCACTTCCTATTGAAACGCGTGCAGCAGTCGGGCACCTGAAACCTCGGGATCAGATTGGACTCCATCACCCTCATTTCCTGTTCCACGATGATTTTTGGCACTGTTCTTGCTTTTGAATCACAGCAACCACCAAAAACCCAGGGTCACCAAGATACGGAGTCATCAAAAGGAATGTAGTGTGATCTAATGCTAGAACTGTGAATGACCTCAAGTGAGCAGTTCACATGGTGTTACAGATGTCAAATATCACTGCGTTTGCCTTGACAATTTGAAATATCTCGCAGTGTTCCTGCGAGTTTGCTGCGGCACCCCAGGGTACCTGGGCACACAGTTTGGGAACTGTAGCCCAGGAGGAAAGAGTATATGAATTGGTTCTTGAGATCTTCCCTGGGATTCTAGCTCTGTTAATGATTCCCCTTGTGACCTTGGGCCAGTCACTTCTCATCTCTGGGCCTCAGTTTCCCTCCTCCTCTGCAAAACTGGGCCTCCGCTAGCTCCAATATCTTATCATCATATTCACCATCATAATCATCAGTGTATAAATTGATAATGAGTGCTGGGAATGTGTCGGGCACCATATTCCTCATAGCTGCTCTGAGCGAGTCATCATTATTGGCCCCATTTTACAGAGGAGGAAACTGAGGTTCCAAGGGGCTCAGTAACCAAGACAGCAAAAGCAGGAAGTGGCAATTTTTGCTTTGGCTTTTCACTGCCTTCCTTGGGAACTCTGGAGAGTCCTTCTATTAAAAGATGAGCAATCAAGGTGACCCTACGGCTCAAAGACAAGTTGCATATCATGTACGCATTGACACCCCAGGGCTGCAAACCCCTCCATCGGTAGTCTAAGTCCTGGTTGCCGGGTTCTGTGCTCTCAACTCCAGATCTCAGAGCCCTGAGTCTACAGGTGACCTGAAAATTAAACTCTGCTAATAACTAGATACTAGTTGCTAATAACTAGATACTAATACTGGTGTTTCATTTTTGTGTTTATCTACAGAGACTATACTATTTTTTTGTTGCTATTTTTCTTTTATTTCATTACATTGAAACTCCTGCCACAGGTTTCTCCCTGTTTTGGGGACAAAGGGCATATTTCTTCATGTGGCTCAAAGGCCTGTGTCCACCACCTGCATCTCTACCACGGTCGACCTCACCGTGCCCACCCTCCCGCCTTTTCACGAAGCCAGAAGGAACAAGCTTCCTGATGACATATTGATGGTTCCCCTGCCCTGCGCCAGGCGCCGATTTAGGCACTGGGGATGTGTGGTAGGAAACAAAAAGATACAGTGCCGGCCCTCCTGGAGTTGGTAGTCTAAGTGAGGCGGCGGGGTGGCGGCGAGGAGAACACAGTCTTGAAAATGACCTCAGCGTTGTCGTTGAGAGAACATCACGAAGGAGAAATTCAGATGCTCCGTGACCCAATCGGAGAAGGTTCCCACGCGTCCTACACCTGCCTATCACAATGAGTTGTAATTACCTTTGCAATTAGGCAATTCCATGTTTGTCCTGATTGTCACTGTGCCCCTAACACAGTGCCTGGCACATAGTAGGTGCTCAATAAACATGCATCCAAGAAGTAGATGCTCAGCACAGAAGCAAAACAAAAACGTAAAAGAAAAACAATTGTAATCAAATGTAACCTCTCTCTCTCTCACGCGCACACACACAGCTGTGAGATGTCACTTTGCTGCATTTGTCATTTGTACTTGCCCGCGTCGTTTCTCCTTTGAAGAACCATTTCACGCCGCGCTTACTACCGCGCCACCTTTCCCTCAGCGTTGGAGCCTGGGCATCCCCCACGGAATGCATTTCATCTTGTTTGCTGGTCCCCATCCATTGATAGCGCCTGCCTGGAGTGCTTTCCCGAAAAAGACGCGAAGGGAAAGTCAGGCTGTGATTGATTCATGATGTCTGCCTTGGGCAAGGAAGTGAGGCATTGCACGATAGGAATCTATCTGCTCGTGTGGACAAGGCTAAAAAAGCTTCATTCGCAGAACCCTGTGCAGCTGCGGCCACCGGGAAGCCAGAGCGAGGGACGGAAATCCCTTCTCTGATGATTTGCGCTGAAATTCTGCCACCTTGGGTGGTGACAAGTGGTGTGATCGGCGCCTCCCTCCCTTAGGAAGTAGGCATGTGAGAGGAACACTGAGACGGTGTCTCCAGAGCTGCGGCAACGTCCCAATGGGACTAGTCACTGATGCGGTCGCCCTGAAAACACGCGGCATGTTCTAGGCTTGGAAGAGCTGGGCCAGACAAGGAAATGACAGCATCTTAGTCTGGGTCCCCCAAAAGCAGGCTCTGAGACAGGGATTCCTGGGAAACACCATTTGGGGAACCAGGGGGTTGAATTTTATATTATTCATGGTAAGTAAGCAAGTGGGGCTTTGTCCTGCTGGTGCCTCCGGAAGGCAGTGTGACCTGACTTGGAGTTACCTCACCGGAGGGCCCAGAGGCAGGGGTGTTTACCCACCTCCACCCTGTCTTGGTGGAAAGCTGCTTCCTGGGGCACAGTCTCGCCGATGCTTCCAGCCTGCCCTCTGCACAGCCGAACAGGCTTCCAAAGGCACAGCAACACCCACCAGCAGGGAGCATGGGTGTTTGTAGTAGCTGGCATGAGTTCAAGAGCAGACAGGACACCGGAGAGACTCTAACAATCTCAATTCACCATGACCAGTCTCACTCCTTGTGAGTCCTTCTAGTAACCCCTGCCCCGCTGCAGCAAAGATAACTTTTTCTACAAAGGGCCAGAGAATGAATGCTTCAGGCTTTGAGGGCCATGTGGTCTCTGTCACAACTATACAACTCTGCCCTTGTAGTGCAAAAGCAGCCATAGACAATATGTAAACAAATGGGCATGCCTGTGTCCTAATAAAACTTTATTTGCAAAAACAAGCTGTGGGCCAGACATAGCCAGACACAGCCGGCCCCTAATCTAAGGTTGGGATGGTGTTTGTCTAGAATTTGGGTGCCAGCTCCAATCAGCTGGAGCGAGGAGTCTTCCTAGAGTCTCAGTCCTGTCTGCATGCAACACAAAAGAGAGCAGTAAGTGACTAGGAATGTCTTCCTTTTGGCCCGGGATGGGAGACAGCAGCACGCATACTGCACACTGTACATCTCTGGCCTCAGGAAACCTTCTCAGCAATCAGAGGAGCTTAAGTAACACGGTACAAATAACCTCCATCAATATGAGGTGCGGGGAGCTCAGCTGGGAAGCTCGGCCTCTTCTCAAACAGATTCTAAAACTGCAGAAACTGCAGGTCCTGTACCCTTGCAGGGGCTGCTGTATTCGCTCCCTAGACTGTGAGTGACTTAAAGATAGAGATTGCTTTCTGTTTTGTTCTCCAAGTCTAATCCAGGAGCTAGCACAACCTTTAGTGACTGTCTCTTGTATGAACGAATGAATGAATGAATGAAGTCTAGATCGACAGGGCCAACTCATACTTCCTGAAGGCCTACTCTGCGCTGGAGTCAGACAGCTGTATACGTCTCGTCGCGTCTCCCACGCAAGAATCGCATGAAGCGAACATCGCGAAACCCATTTTTCAGGCTAAATGGCGTTCTAAGTGATCACAACAACGGGAACAACATTAACAATGGTGATGGCGGTGGAGATGACAGCTGCCACTTACATCCGTGGACAAGACATTGTGCCGTGCATCTTGTTTACATCCTCGCCTGCGATCTGCAGCGGAGGGGGTGTCTTTAACTCCCATTGCACAGATGGGGAACCGAGGCTCCTGTGGGGAAGCCGCTGGCTCGAGGTCAAACCCGGGAATGTTGCTGAGCTGAAATGCGGCAGCCGATCTGACCGTCTGCCTTCGAGGCTCACGATCGTCGCCCTGAACCACAGCGCTGCCTGCGTGCTGGTTCTTGCATGACAGGGAGGTGGTGAGTGTCCGCAGGGGCCTCTGCCATTTCAGCTGGGACAGGTCGCAGGCTGGGCAGGACAGGGCGGCAGGGGCAGGCTGCCTCCCCGCCCGCAGAGGTCCCACCCCAGCCTCTTCCCAGCAGCAGGCTGGGAGCCCTGGTGTGCCCCGCGCCCCCGTGATTGGCAGCCTGCAGATGGCAGGGGTGCCTTGGAATTTATTATCCAAGCATGCCTTTCTGAGGGGGCCTCACTGCCTGACACTGCTTTATCGGGAAGCTGGGAATGGTTAGCTGAGCCCATCTGTTAGCCAAAGAGGGGAAACTCAGTGGGTGGGGAAGTCTGTGGAGTCATTTAAAAGGAATTTCTCTGATACCGAGGCCAGGGCAGGAGGTTATCTGCCTGTGGGCCCTTGGGCTGCCCGGCTTGGGGGTGGTGTGTGTATGTTTCGGGGGGGCGGGGTGAGTCCTTGTTTTAAGCCAAAAATGGCTGAAACCCTTTCCCCCTTCGAGCAACAACTTTAACTCTGCAATGATCCTCCGTCGCTAAAACCAACCACATTAGAATGCTCAGTGTCTTGGTGACGAATCTAGGACAGATGGGGATAAATGCAGCCATCTGAATTAATCCAGGGTCGCTAATGAATCCAGGAGCCGGGAAGTAATTAGGAGAAGTTACTGCTCCCAACGTGGTGAAGGGAAGCTGAGTGGTGGATGCCCTCTCCTCCCTCCCCTCCCCTCCCACTAACCAAGGTGCCCCGGAAGAGGCCTGAGCAGCCACCTTGGAGCGCGGTGGGACTTGGGTCTCAGCGCTCCATCTTGGGTGAGGCTTCCGGGGCGTGCATGACAGAGGCTGGTGAACGGCAGGCGCAGGCAGGAGAAGGCTGGCTCTCCCTGGTTGTGTCGCAAAGGTTGCTCTGTGTTTGGAAGGAGGTCTAGTCCGGGAGCCTGGAGACGTGGATTCCAGTGGCCTCTCATCTAGTCTGCCTCCCAAGCTCTGGCACCCTGTCTCCCCTCATTCGCCGAGGACAGTTGCTTCATCAGCTAGTGCAGGGGCGTGCGGCGGACCGCAGAGCTGCATTCGAACCCGGAAATCCGGCTCCAAGGTCTTGCCACAAGGATCCAGAGAATCGTTGCCGTTTCTTCCAGCATGTTGACCTTCGAGGCCTGCAGGACCCGAAGTGCTTGCAGATGTTTGCTTTGCAATACGGAAAGTGAGGGAGAGCGAACTTTACTTTTGCAATCGGGCAGGTGACAAGGCTGGCCCCTATTAGATGTGATCGTGTGCTCTGCTCCTCCTTTCTGAAACTTAGCATAATTGCAATTGAATCATTCACTGAGCAGTTAATTGTTTAATGACCAGCTACCCTGCTAGACCGCAGGCTTTGTAAGGACGTAATCTGTCTTGCTCACTGCTGCACCCCTAGTGCTGAGAAGAGTGGCTGGCACATTGCACTTACTCAATGAGTAGTAAGCAAATGAATGAATGAGTGAATGAGTGAGTGAATGAATGAGTGAGTGAAGCTGGGAGGCCAGGCTCAGCCCCACAGCCATGCCACCCTGTGGCGGGCGTTTCCTCTGGCCTGTGCTGCTGCTTCCTGGGCAGGGTGCAGGGACAGACTCAGTGTGTGGCATCTTTGAAACGTGGCGGGTCCTGACAGGGGCGTGGGGCCGAGGGGCCCTGTCCGAGGCTGACTCCGGCCCCCGCCTGCCCCCCTCCCCTCGTGCCGCTTCGCACAGACACGCCTGAATAGCAACCAGGACGTCTGGGCAGCACGTGACCACCCGGCTGCCGGGGGGTCAGGGGTCACCTCCGCAGTTAAGTCATGTACCTGGCAGAGATCGTGCTTGCGGAGAACGGTTCTAAGAACAAAGCGTTCTTCATTTTTCTCTTTCTTCCCTTTTTCGCGTTTCTTCTTTCTTGGCTGTCCGGATTTAGAATATTTCCATGCTGGGCGGCCAAGGTGCGTCTGTGTCCCGATCTGCAGAGCAGGGTGAGCCGCCGTGTGGCTGAGAGCTGAGATGCTAGATGCTAGAGCGGAGTCCCCGGGTTCAAATTGTGGCTTCCGCTGGTCCTGGCAGTGGGAATGACCTCCGGTGACTTAATCAATGCCTCTGTGATTCTCTTTCTCATCTGTTGAGTGAAAGGAATCATCGTTCCGAGCCCGTAGCGTTACTTTGAGAATTCAAGGAGAAAATGCATGTAAAATACTCAGCACACACTTCTCATCGAGTTCCCTGAATGCAGCTAATATTAACAACAGCATCAACAACAACAACAGTATCATTAATTGTGGAAACAGAAAACTAGTCCTGTGGTTTCTTTGTGTTAGAGATGGATACAAATTAGTTAAAGAGGGCATTTTGCCACTCAATTTTCAGACAAAGGAGCAAAGAACAAGTTGAAGGACGCTCTGGGGTTTTTGCAATTTTCTATCCATTGCTTGAGCCTAAAAGGTTCCTAGAGTTCATGACTTTTAAGTCCCTGGAAGTACTAAGGCCCAGAGAGGGGAAGGGACTTGCCCCAGGCCACACAGCGGCAGATAGGCGAAGCTCAGTGTTCTTATTGTTCCCGAATTAACTGCTGTGGTCTGGTTCTTCTGAATTAACTGCCCCCTGTTCCCCCAGCAAGGGTGAGTCAGCCGTTGGCTGTGCCTCAAGGCTGACCTGGGCCCAGAGCCAAGCCCCACGGAGACCAGCAACAATGGCAGGGACTCCTCCTCGCGCACACCACTCTCCCAAAGCAGGTGACACCTATCCAGGTGTTCTGGTCCTCGTCCCTGGAGAGGTGAGTACCAGCATGTTGATCCTCAGTTTAAAAGGGGTCTCCCAGAGGTGAAGTAATGGACTCTGGCTCACACGGCTCATAGTGTACAGCCAGATGAGTGAGCAGAGCTGTGTTGAGTGTCACTGTGTCCCAGGTATCAAGACACATCATGTGAGGTGCCACCAGCCATAAAGAGCACTCTCTACCCAAGACACCTCTGAGACCTCATATTTTGATGTCCAACCAAGTCTAACAATGACTTGTGTTATGACCTTGAGCAAGCTATTTCTGCTCTTTGGGCCTCAGTGTTGGCATCTGTAAAATGGAAAGACTGTAGTATTTACCTCTCTGGGGATGATTGTGTGGATTAACTGAGTCTGTTAATGCAAAGCCCTTAGAATGGAGCGTGGCATATAGTAAATGCTCAATAAATATTGGCCACCGACTTGCCCAGATATCACAGTTTCTGGCAAGGTGGCAATATAGTGCCCTGCAGGAGGCTGGCACTCTGGAACATAAGGTGTATGACCCTCAGTGTGGGCTCCATGCGTGTGGCCACTCTGTTGCAATGCCTAAATGGAAGCACATGGCAGTGATGGGCTATGCCCTGGTCCAAAGGAGAAAGCAAGTAAGGGGCTTCTACAGATCTCGACCCCACGCCCAGTAAGAAGGGCCAGCCCAGTGCACAGCTGCCAGGCTTGGGATCATGAGCACACGTCACTATTTCTCTTCCTGGGTCCACTTGCAAATGGTCACAACTGTCCCAGGGACCCTTGCAGAAATGGAGGCCAACTCCTTGCCTGTCAAGAGAAGCCCTGGGGAAAGGGGGTACCCCCAGGAAAAGCATCCGCTCTGGCATGAAGAATGGATGCATCGGACTGGAATCCCGTCGCGGCCACTGACCGGCTATGCGACCTCAAAAAAGTCACTTCTTCTCTCTGAGCCTCAGTCTCTGCGTCTATAAAATGGAGTTTCTTTGAGAATGTAATGGGATCAACTCCCTGGAGGTGTGCCCTGCTTTGCTTATAGCAGAAAACTTAACGCCAAGCACAAAGCTTGACACTAAACGGGCATTTAACAAACATGTGGTCAACGGGTGACTCTGAACAGCTACCTTGATCAAGGGCTGAACAAGAAGCCAGAGACCAGCATCTGTGCACGTCGTTCTCACAGTCAGAGAGACTACGATGACCTCGCTTCGCAAACGAGCAAACCGAGTCTTGGGAAGAAGGCTGAATCACATGTCCAGGGCCACGCGCTAGTAAGTGACAGAGCCAGGATTCGAACTCAGGCAGTTGGAAACCAGAGCCCGAGCCCGTAACGACCAGGACCCAACGCAAAGGAAAGAAAGGAGAAGAGTGAAAAATGGCTACGACTTAGACCGGCACAAGCAATGAGTGATCGACATGCGTCTGTATAATCACAGCGCTAGTTAAAAGCAGACAAAGCGCACGACTGCTGTGTTCTCCACCCTGCGGGGGCTCGGGAATGCAGCGTTGCACCGGGAGGCCCAGGCCACAGGGGACCAGAAACTCCGCGGCGTCCTGAGCGTTCCTCGTTCGCACACAAGAGCATCCCAGAGAGGCTCTGGCCAACGGCCGCCCTCCACGAGCTCGTGTAGCCTATGTAGCATTTAAAAAATATCTGAATTGGTTTCTGGAATTTAAAAGTTAGGAGATTTTACATTAAAAAAAAAAACCCAGATTCCTGGCATAGAAAAGTGTCCTCCTCCATTTTGCCACGTTCTGGCCTCACTTTTTATTGCACGTTTCTGGCCAGCCTCCTGGGGGCATTTGAGTTTGCGAGTCCTATGAGCACAGGGCTCTGGGATGCGGGGGGGCGGGGGGGGGCACGGCGACGCTCCCCGAAGGCTCAGTGAGAGGCCCGGTCTTGGGAAGGTTTTCTCTCGTCCCGCTCGGGGAGAGAGGACTTGCAGGGCCAGCGTGTGTCTCTCGCAGAGCCAGGTTTTCCTTTCAACTTTGTTTTCATAAAGCAGAAATAGAAGTTTCCATAACGTGGTGCAACTCCACCCAGCATCAGCAGGGCTTGGCAGCCGCTGCCGTTTGTGAGCGTCCAAGGGAGAGCTTTGGTGGGGAGCCCGCTCCTGCTCACGGAGCGATGAGCACAGCGGGACAGCATGTGCTCGCTCCCCGCCCGCTCTGCCCGGAGACGGGACCCACTGGGTTCTCCCCCATGACACTGTCTGGGGGTTGATCCCTCAGGCCATGAGACAGGGGTAGGAGAACCAGAGACCTGGTTCCATAACTGACTCCTTCCTTCCTTCCTTCCCTCCCTCCTTCCTTCCTTCCTTCCTTCCCTCTCTTCCTTCTTCCTTCCTTCCTTCCTTCCTTCCCTCCCTCCCTCCCTCCTTCCTTCCTTCCTTCCTTCCTTCCCTCTCTTCCTTCTTCCTTCCTTCCTTCCTTCCTTCCCTCCCTCCCTCCTTCCTTCCTTCCTTCCTTCCTTCCTTCCCTCTCTTCCTTCTTCCTTCCTTCCTTCCGTCCCTCCCTCCCTCCCTCCTTCCTTCCTTCCTTCCTTGTTTTTTTCCATTTGTCCATCAATCCATCCATCCATCCACCTATCCAAGGACTACTGAGCACCCACAATGTGACAGAATCCTGACGCTATACTTTAAGGATATAGAAATAAACAAAACAGACACGAACCAATGTCCTCAGAGAGTCTGCAGTCAAGTGGGGGAGACGGACACTCGCAAAGGTAAGAAAGGGTGAAGACTGGGGAGAAGCAAAGTGTTCCTTATACACTGATTAGATTGAGAAAACTGGAGCAGTAGGGTCCAAGGAGGCGACAGAGCTTTTTGTGCCATTCGAATCTTTTTATTTCTTTAGTGTATAATATTTTATTAATAATACGACAAGGAAATTTAAGAGATGTTGGTCAAAGAACACAGAATTTCAGTTAGACGGAAGGAATAAAAGTTCAAGAGATGGATTGCACAACACGGTGACTAGAATTAATCGCAATGTATTGTACACTTGAAAATCTGCTCTCAAGAGAGTAGATTCCAAGTGTACTCATCACAAATAGACGGTGAGTTTGTGAGGTAATGCGTACGTTAACCAGCTTACTTTAACCAGTCCATAATGCATACGTATTTCAAAACATCATGTTGCACACCATAAATACATATACTTTTTATGTGTCAATTAAAAAAACTAAAAATAAAAATAGTAGATATGAAAGAGAGAATAATGTATAAAGTATGGAGAGAAAAGAAAAAGCCTTTACAAGAAGTTGGGACAGTTGGACATTCAGAGAAAGCTTCCTTGACGATGGGCCATTTGAGCTGGCACTCGGAGGATGAATAGGAGTTGCCTGGTGGCAGGTACAGAGGAGGGGCGCACTCTTTCAGGCACGAAGAAGAGCAGTGGGACCTGAGGCCCATCCCTTCCTTCCGTGGACCTCAAGTGCTACATCCGTAAAGTGGAAAGAAGGAACCTCCCAGCCCAAGGTTTAGGAAACTCCAGGAAGCTGCTGGAGCCACGTCTAAATCCAGGTGCCTTAAGCTCTCCACGGGGTGCACTGCCTTCCCGGGGCTCGCTCTCTTGTCTCCTCCCGCCCCCTCTTCCCTGCTGCAGTATTGACAGCACTGATCAACACTGCAGCAACCAAGACAAAAGAGCGACAATTTGATGTATATCAAAGCTCATGGACGTTAAGCTCCTAAGATACGCTTTGTATCTGTCTGGGGGAGGGCGGTCGCCTGCACCCCGTCACCACCAAATTAATTACGGAGGCCAAGAGGGTTAATTTATCCGAGTGGTGACTGCCAGCTGCCCTGTTGTGCGGTATTATAATAATAGTAGCAGCTATTTCGTGAGTGTTAGCTCTGTACGGGGTATTTAGCCTGTGAGATCTCATCTCGTTCTCAACGCGAGTCTAGGGGAGAGGTAGCCGCGTGGCTTTTGACCCTGATTCACGAGACGGAGGTGCTGAGATTCCAAGAAGTTTAGGTACTTACTCAAGTTTGCACGGCTACTAAGTGCTGGAGTGGGAATCTGAACCCCGGTTTATGTTGACCCCGGAGTTTGTTCTCTTAACCAACAACGTACGTTGCTGCCCATCACTCAGGGGCCCTACCTCCCCGTGCGTCAAGGCCAGGGAAGGCTGCCTGGAAGAGGTGCCACTTGGGTGTCTGGGAGAACCAGAAGGCTTTCAGTCCCCCTCTCTAAGAGAAATTAGCCATCCTCCACAAGTAGATTTCCTCGAAAATAAAGGGCCCTGGAGACATTAAAAGGAAACTCATAAAAAATTCATCTCTGAGTAGTAATTGCATCGTAAAAAGTATTGAGTTGGTGTGCAAATGCAAATTGGGCCATATGAATTAATGATGTAAACAGTTGAAATGAGGGCGCGCTTTCAGAAACACACCACGGGGAACGTCCTGCGCCCCCCCCGTCAGTGTGTCAGGCAAACGCAGGCCGGGTGGCGGTGCGCCCCGAGGTCTGCGGGACGTTTTCAGACCGCCAGCGATCGCCGTCTCAGACTTCCACATCCTGATCAGCCTTGCTGCTTCAGCGCCTCCTGGGTACGTGGCAGTGCCCAGTGTTTTCTCTGAATCGACACTGTCTGAGCACCTACTGTGTGCTGGGACTGTTCTGAGGACGGAGCTCCCCCCACGTGAACTTGCTAATCCTGGAGGACAGAGATGGATGTTCGTGAACTTGCGTGTCCACATTTTTAATTTCTGTCTTTCTTTTAGTCTGTTGGCCGGGGCATTCAACAGGCACGTATTGAGCACCTACTGTGTGCTGGGTGGGGCCCGACCTCAGCTCTCAGAGCTGGTCTTAGGAGGTCAGGCCGAGGCCCTGCGCCCGTGTCTCCGGGAGCCCCATGGTAGGGAGCAGGCGTGGGAAAGTTCAAGCAGGAAATATCCGGGAACTGTCCCTGCGTTAGCCACGTGCTCGCCACGTTTTTATCTTTTTTTGCACAGTGTGGAACTTAACATAAGATTTCATGTGAAAAGGGGCTTCATTGCTTAAGTAAGAACAACTCCACTTGATGAGAGTAAAGTCCAAATCTTTTCTAACCTGGAGCCCAAGGCCTTGACTAATCCAGACCCAACTCATTTCTCCAGATTCGTCTAGACCATTTCCCACACCCTGCCCTGGCTGCTCTGCGTGCCAGCCTCCCGCCACACAAATACACACCGAGTCACAGACCCTCTGCTCCTTCAGGCTTCTGTCCCTTTTTCCAGGGTGACTTCAAATGCTTCCTCCTCCAGGAAGCCCTCTCTGACCCCCTCAGTGGCTCCAACATTGCCAGCACACCTGGGGTGCTCCCCCAAAATCCTGCCCCACCGAGAATGAGGTCCTCCTTCTGAAACCTGGGACCGGGGCACCAGCAGTGCCCAGTACCAAGCCAGACTTGGAGCAGGTCCCCAGGAAACGTGAGCTGAGCAAATGAGTGCCGGGAAAGAAGGGGGAAAGGGTGGGCTCGGCAGCGTGTGAATAAATAAGCTATAGATGGATGAGTCCATGCATGGGGAGGAAGATGGGTGGGTGATGGATGGATAAACAGAAGGAAAAGAGGAAGGGTGGGAGGGAAGGGGGAGACATGCATACAGATGGGGGGACCCCTGGCTCCACTTTCCCTGAGGCCCCGAGGCCTTAGCCTTCCCAGGGCTCTCCCTGCCCTCTCCCTCCTCCTCTCTCTTCCCTCCATCACAAAGCCAGCCCCTGACATGCCCTCGCCCCGCACCGTGATTACCCCTTGGGCAGCCTCCCGTATCCTGTTCCTGCTCTTCCTACAAGCAGAGAAGCAGAAAAATCCATCCTGACGAGGAGGCAGCCGCCCGCCCGCCTGCCCTCCTCCCCTCCTCCCCCCGCCCCCGCCCCTGCAGCCTGTAACTCTCGAGCAGTCAGGCAGAAACAGGCAGTCAATTTTTTCCAGGGTCGAGCGCCGGCTGTAAGGCACAGCCCTGCGGGGTGACAGGCGAGGCGGGGGCCGCTGGAATGGGGCTGCTGTTTCTCCGCCATCCTCCTGCCTCACTAGCCCAGATGCTGCCAGCTGTGTCCTTCGGGGGACAGACCCCCCCCACCACTACCGCCACCGCCATGCAAAGAGCTCACCTGAGTGAGACCCCAGCCCCATTAGACGTCGGCAGGGCAGGTCTCTCTGTTGCCATCCGTCACAGCTTCTCCCCTACCTTGGCTTCTCACCCACCTGGAAGCACCCCCTTTTCACCCCTGCCTGCCCTTGGGGGCCTAATGGCAGACTCCCTGGCAGAGAAAAAGGCACCTGATGTGCTTGTACCCAACCAGGTGTCAAGTGGCTTCTTGCTGGGTGCGGTGGTGTGTCACCCAGATATCAGCCTGGCTACTGGGCATGCTGACGGCTCCCAGCTGAGTCCCTGCTCCCAGCGATCGTCCTCAGCTGGAGAGAGCTGCCTTGTCCAAGGTCAAACCTCATTCCAGTGACCAGCTGATGGGGGGGGGACACCATCCTGACCTCCTTACCTCTAGGCGGGGTGACGTTGAGAGGAGTCTCCGCTCCAGAGCTCCCCACGAGCCCAGCTGAGACCCCGCGGAGCCTGAATGAATCACACCCCAACTCCTCCCTCTGCCCCATCCTTCTTCCCCTGCAGGTGTCGATCCTGAGTGCCCCCCACTGCACCCCGGTAACCTCCCTGCACACAAATTCTCCGAGTCTCCATCCAGGGAACCAACCTGCTGCAGCCTTTTTTGCATCTGCTTATTTAATCGCCATGGCAACTCTGCATGGCATGGTCCCTGTTCCGTGTCAGGAACCCACGGTTCAGAGGGGCCATGCGCCTTGGCCCAGGTCACTCCCAGAGCATCGCAGATGGGCTTCCGCC
Organism: Propithecus coquereli; assembly: GCF_000956105.1. Lineage (NCBI taxonomy): Eukaryota > Metazoa > Chordata > Mammalia > Primates > Indriidae > Propithecus > Propithecus coquereli. Next base: position 3,435,940 of record NW_012145634.1, read on the forward strand.
CCAGCGTAGCCGCCTTCTCGTTAGTCGAGACTATGACACCCTCAAATTATCCCCTAGTAGACTATTCTAGGGGGGATTCTCTACCCCTCTCTGGCTATGGGAGCCCCTGAGATCAGGGCTCACTGCCTCCCCTGGTTGGGGCAGCCCAGGTGGAAACACAGCGCTTCTGCCCCAGAATCAGGATCCTCTTCCAGGACTCCAGACTGCAGGGTCTACACTCGCTGCCTCTCTGATCTTTGCCTCTTGGTCCTGCCTGCCTTTACCTACCCCGGTCACCAGCGTCGGGGGTCGGGGAAGGGGGAAGGGAAGGATGTCACGTGGTGTAATCAGAAGGGCCAGGCGCATCTGCCTTCAGTCCTGAGCTCTTGACAGAATGGACCACTTCACTCTCCTCTGAGCCTCAATTTCCTCATCTTGCAAATGGGTCGTTCCGAGGATTACATGAAAGAGCATCTATGAGAGTTAGTTCAAAGTCCGACACACGATAGCTGCTGAGTAAAGCAGCCTCCCCACTACTTGAAATTAAGCTTTCTGTGGTTTCAGCTGCTCATGGTCGACTGCGGTCTGAGAATATTGCGGTATTTTGAGAGAGAGAAATAGAGAGACCACATTCACATAACTGATATAACAGTATATTGTTGTAATTGTTCTATTTTATTATTAGTTACTGTTGTTAATCTCAGGCTATGTCTAATTTATAAATTCAACTTTATCATAGGTACGTGTGTATAAAAAAACATAATATACGTAGGGTTCAGCACTGTTCTTGGTTCTATGCATCTACTGGGGGGACGGCTGCAAATCCCATTTCCTCCTTTTATTGTTAACAATAATATCTAATCTGGCGTAGACACCCTGTACTAAGCAGTATGGAAAGCATTTGAATCGTGTCGTCCCAATTAAGCCTTGCAACAGCTCTATGAGGTAGGTGCCATCATCATCCCCATTTCACAGAGGAGAAAATGGAGGCTCGGAGAGAGGCAGCGGCACATCCGGGGTTGTCAGGTGAGGAAGTGGAGCAGCTGGGACCCGGACACTTTCTCCAGTTCTGAAGCCCATGTTCCTACCCCTGGCCTTACCTCCTCCTCCCCCTTTTAAATCCCCTGGACTCCGGGCTCTTCCACGTGCTCGAGCCGGGCTAGCGCATGTTGCCCAGAGCTCTTGCGTATCCCCCGAGTCTGTCCAGTCAGGTCACTACAATTTGGAACCGTGTCCTCAGACGCCCCCCGGAGACAACTAGTAGAAATCGCGTGTTCCAGGTGTCGGGTTGCTCCTGAGCCCTCCATGCCGAAACTGACCCTCACCCGCAAGAAAATCCTGTCCCTGGGCTGGGAGTCCCGTTATGAAGCCAGCTCACCTTCTCACAGCCCCTGTGCCTCCAGGAAAGCCATTCACAGCTCGAATGCCTTCCAGCCAGGTGGGGAAGGGGCTCGCTGGCTCCTGGCTGTGGCCATAACTCCGTAATTGAGCAACATCTGGGACTCCGGCAGTCCCCATAAAGAGGAACCAGAGGAATGTGGTAAATTGTTCACAAGACCACAGAGACTTGCACCGCGGGCCGATCCAGGCCGCTTCACACAGGCCTCTTCTGTGGCCGACCCGAGCCAGCTTCTGGACTAGGAGGAGGCCTGCCCTGGGTTCAGATCCCGGCTCTTCCTGCTGGGACCTTGGCAACACGACACAGCCTCTCCTTGCCTTAGTTTTCTCCTCTGTAAACTGGGCGTGCTGCTCGCCTTGCAGAGTTCTTTTAAGACAAGCAGGACTTACTTAGTGTAGATGGAGAAATTCTATCATTTTAAAGCTTTGAAGGTGTCAGGCTATGACTGATCGGGGACCCAGTGGGAGGAGATGGGATGGGGACAACGCAGGGGGCCAGACAGACCCAGACCAAGCTTAAGTTGGGGGTCTGCAAACATTTCCTTCTGATTCCATCAGGACGGTGTGTTTAGGCCTGCGGCCAGGCTCCGTCCTCACGTCTGGACAGCTCAGAAAGAGGCGATGGGACTTACCAAGTAGATTACGTGGCACTTAGCTAATGAAATGACACCCCGCCCCCACAAGATATTGATCAGCCACTGGCAACCGTGGAGCTCACAGCAGCCTCCAGACAGTTTAAAAAGAAAATCAGCCATTAATAAAATTGAATGGCTGGGGTGGCGGGGGAGCAGTATGTCGTGGAGGGGAGGGGACTGGAGGAGGAGGTTGGTAAGAAGTCAGCAGACAGGGATGACCATAGCAAGAAAAGGTGCCTTTCGGAACCCAAACCAGCATAGTGGCTGTATGAGTAGTTTTTGCAATTAACATACTCACTGCCATGTGAGTTGTATTTCACTCATGCTAGTTTTGAGCCTGGGGCCTCGTGAAGCATCTGTAACTCACACACCTCTCTTTACCTTGGGAGCCGCGTGGTGCGCAGGCAACTCACGCTGCCAAGCTGCAACATACATGTTACGTGATGGGTGGTCCCCTGGGGCAAAACCCTGCAGTTGGTTCCTGAAAATCTCACTTGTTGATGTTCTTATTATTACAATTAATACTGACAATTTAATTGCATATAACTCACACACAGACAACAATAAAAAAATTACATTTTTCATTACATTAGAAAGGATCATTTTGTTTTTGAAGTTTTTATTCTATTTTTGTAATAAAATACTGTGTCCCCAAGGGAAAAACAATTTCTTTTTTCTGGTGCAGCAGCCAATATGTTAACCAGGTCCGTGAGGAAACGCCCACCATAGATGTTTGCTAAATGATGAGAGGAGGGATTAGATGGCAGAGGTCGCAAACTCAGGGCAGCTCCCCCACTGTCCCCTTTGCCCCACATACGTTTTATTTCAGGGATTTGCCACCAATATCTTTAAAAATGGGAGTTTTCACATAAAAATCTAGACTTCCGGCGTTTCTTGGAAAATTGGAACATGTACTGATGCTGGGCTTGCGTTCCTTTGTGGCAGCAACGGAGTGGCAAGAACAGCTGTCCCTGTGGGTGGGACACGTGGGGTCGAGCTCGCCCAGCCCCCACCGGGGTCCCCGAATTCATTCCTACGACCTGCCAGGGTGTTAAGGTTCGGGACCTTGCTGCGAAATCTGAACTGAAGAATGTAAAAACCTCTACGTCGACGTGCGGGCGGAGGACACGCGCATGCGTGTACGAGTGATGCACACGCTCACGCACGCGGCGACTAGATACATCTGTGCCAAAATAGTGACAGTGGCTACCTTTCCTTAGGTAGGACTTTATCTTCCCACTCTTTTGTGCTTGCCGTTCTCATCAGTAGACAACAAGAACTTGCCTTTAGGAAGAGCATCCATCTCTGCAGAGCTGGGTATTCCGTGGGATCACAGATCACAGGGATAGCAGCGTACCTGGAAGGAAAAATAACAGAACGCCACACTGCGCTTTTCTCCAAACAGGGAGACTGTGGACAACCGGAATCACCTTCTCTCCCCGCTTTTCCGCGACAGATCTTTTTTGCCTTTCTGATTGGAAAACTGAAAACAGGGTACGTGCAACTTAAAGGTAAACTCACGATTAACTGATATTAACAGAGGGGCGATTTGCGGGGAAGGAATCTTGTTGGGGGAGGGGCCTTGAGTGGGGTGGGGCTTTGTCAGGCTCCGCCCCTCAGCCCCTTTCTCTAGAACCTGGTGCAGGAGCCAGTGTCGTGTGATGGCTGCGGTCTGTGCCCCTGGGCCTCAGATCGCCGTCTGTGAGAAAGAGAAGAACAGACTAAACTCCTCATAGGAGAGAAGAGGGGAGGACTAGCAATTTTTTTAAACTCCTATCAGCCAAGCACTGATTGACATGTTTTCCCACATGTGTGTTAGCTGAAAAGCCTAGAGAGTAATACACCAGGCTCTCAACTCAGCCATGTCCTAGCTGTGTGACCTTGTGCCGCCCACTTAACCTCTCTGAGCCTCCTTATTCTTTCTAGAAAACAGGGGTAGAACTTACCTCACAGCGTTGGAGGGAGAATAATATGAGATAAAAAGGAAGCATATAAAGAGATCCGTGCCTGGCATAGACAGTCAAAAGAGATTAGCCATTACTTATATGGTTACTATCGATGTTATTAAAAACCACCTACTGTGTGCTCGGCAGTAAGGGCCAAGATTTCCTATCCATTATCCTACAACAACTCAATGAGGTTGAGGCTGTTGTGCCCAACTTTAAGAAGAGGAAACTGAGGCTTGGCCAGGGCAGGTAACTAGTCAGGGATGACAGTGTCCAGGGAGACCAGGTCTGTGTTACTCACAGAGGACTCATCTGCAATTACCACTGAGCCCCACCGCTAGGAGGCTCTTATCAATGTGTCTTTTGCACTGAGATCAACCGAACACTTGCTGTGTGCCTGGCCTCGTGCTAGACCCTCTCCCAATTAAGAGCAAGAGAAACAGACTGGATTCAAGTTCTCTCTCCACCATCACTAGGTGGCTTAGGCCACTGCCTTCACCTCTGATCCTTGGTCTTAATATCTGTGAAATGGGCATGCTGATTGGATCCTTATGAGATTTCATCAAGGTGGTTAACGCACATAAGGGCTTCATAGAATGGACGAAGTGATGGATAATGACATAACTATTCCCATTTTACAGATAAGGAAAGTTGCACCTCGCACCTGCACCATCCATTCATTCATTCACTCATCCATTCATTCATTCCTTTGCTTGTACACCAGAACAGCACGTCCTTCCACCCGGGGCTCCAGAAGTGTCAGCGGCCCTGAAATGCATGTGGGGGAGAGAGGCAGGGAGCGGGCCTCCCCCACCCCCGGGCCTCCCTGCCGGGGAGGCAACTGCGGCCAGACATTTGGAAGCCATTATAAACATCCCCGTCTGATTCTGTTCTCCCCTGTGCGCAGCTTAAAGCAACGGATTCCAAGGAATTTTGGCCGAGCTCCTTGGCAGAGGCAGACCCAGAGGAATGATGGAGAGCTCCCTCCCGTCCACCCCATCCGCAAATGGTCCTCTTCATTTCAGAGAATTTGGAACGAGAAGCAGTGAGCCCGCAGGCATGCTGGGAAGAGCTCTGACACCAGGAGAATTTGGGTCTCAGCCCAGACCCGGCCACTCCCTGGTGGAGTCACCTCTCTGAGCCTCAGTTTCCCCATCTATAAAATGGGAATAGGGATAGTGAACTCACACATCCTGCCCTGTTGTGAGGAATCCACAAGTCCATGTAAATGAAAGGCCTGGCTCATAGTAGGTGTTTGCAAAATTGTGTTCATCTCCCGTTCTAACCTCGAGTTTGCTCTCTGATGTGATTAAGAAAGCAGGGAGGTGGATCAGACAAGAACTTGTTGCAGAAGTTAAGCCCCTACCTTGCCAGAGGTCCTTAACAAAGTCACCTCCCATTTCTGTGCCTCAGTTTCCCCAGACTTCTGTGTCTCACTCCCGAACTTTCCCTACATTGTCTGGCCCCGCCTGCTGCAGCCAGGCATAGCGTGACACCAGCCGGGCAGCTTTTCCATTCCCCCCCTCCCCCCGTCTTCCTCTCCCTCCCCTCCCCATCTGTCTGTCATCACCAGACCACGTGGCATCAGATGCTGCTTCTTCCTGCGTCTCTGCAGGAGCCAGCCGCGCCTTGGACCGTCTCGGCTCCCCTCCCGCCAGCCCCCTCTCTCTGCGTTCGCATTCGATGTTTTCTTCCTCTTTCCCTGCACTGGATTGATCTGACCTCCCGTGGGCGGGGGATGGGGACACAGGGCTCCAGGGAGTGTGGGTTGTGTGGGCATCCTTAGGCAGAGATCTCTGTCTCTCATCTGCCACCCACCTTACTGGCCACCGGGGCCAGCCTGGTCCCCCCCAGTCTTGTCAGATGGCCCCAAGGCAAGCCGCAGTCAGGCTAGAGGCATTGCTTAGGATTTGTGGGGTGTGTGTGTGCGTGGGTGTGCGTGTGCATGTGTGTACCGTATGTGCATGTATGTGCGGTGTGTGTTGTGTGTGTATGCCGTGTGGCACGTGGTGTGTGCGTCCGTGTTAGCATCACTCCCCTCTCTGCGAGGTAGATAACCTCATAACCTCAGGAGCGGGGGAAGGAATAAGAGAGAAGCTGTGTGTGAATGTCTCCTGGAGCCTGAATCTCGGCAACTTCCCACCCGTACAGACACGTCCATACGTCCTTCTACAGACATTTTTAGCTGCCATGTTCCTGAGCGATTGGCGTGACCCTGGGCCAAGCACTGTCCACTTAGCAGCTCAGTGACTCCACGCACCCACCTCTGAAGTAGACCCTGATGTTATCTCCTGTTTGCAGCTGGGCAGACTGAGGCACGGCCACTGAAGCCTCATGGTGAGGGCGCGCAGGCACCATGAGCAGGAGCGAGCCCCGTCCTCCCAGTCCCGAGGCTTCGTGTGTCCCCAGAGAACTGGCAAGGCCACGTCTCAGACTCCGGCCCCCACCTCTGGCCAGCCTCTGGGCTCCTGGAAATCTTCTCAGTTGAGTTTGTATTTTTCTATTTCATCTTCCCTGCCTCAGAGTCTGAATGCTGTACCTCGGGGCTCCGTCATTTTCTTTCTTGTTTCTTTCTCTCTTTCCTCGTTCTCTTTCTCTTCCTCCTCCCTCCTCTGTCACTGTCTCTCTCACGCCCTCCGACCCACTACCTTGTCCCTCTGCCCTCCTCTCGTGACCCCCTCTGCTCCAGCATCTCCGTCTCTCTGTCTCTTGCCGCCTCCTGCCTGCCCCCCAGCCTCTCCCAGGAAGACGCCACAAGCCTGCGCATCCCAGAGGCAGCCAGGACCCTGCAGGGGCCCCCGAGTCCCCGCTGAGGCTCTGATGAGCGATTTCTCTCCCCGGTGCGACATCAGAGCGGTGTCTGCAGTGCTGTCCCGTCTCTGTTCCCTCTGGCCGTCCGGCTTCTCCTCCACCTTTTGTCTCCCAAGCCCTGCGCCCGTGAATGTAGCTTCTACAGACAGTGTCACCTGGCTCCCTTAGCCTGGGCCTCCCCGCGAAGGCCCCAGAGGTGCTCAACAGGTGGAGGGAAGTGCTGTCCTCATTCTCCCCTGCCAGCCCTGAGTGGGCGGCAGGGCGCCCTCCCCTGCAGCCCAAGGCCCTGGTGGGCACCCTATCCAGGTGCCAGTCCAGGCCTAGGGGTGCTAATGGCTTCTGCTGTCCTCACTCCGGGTTCTGTCTAACGCGTCCACCCTTTTATTGCTGTTCCTTTCATCCCAAGCTCCTGCAATGATCCCTTTTGAGTTGTTACCTTTGCTTGCTGTGACCAGGATGGAGGCAAATCCCCCCCTTCTGCGGAACCCCTAACGCCATTCTCTCTCCCTCTGTTCTCCTCTGCCTGCTTCCAAACCTCTGCTCACACCCACCCTTCCTGGCGGGGCCCAGATCTGCTCCCCAGCCAGACGGGAGCTCGGCAGGAGCAGAGACGGTGCCGCGATCTCCCCTGTCCCCCAGCCTCCTGCAGGGTCAGCTCTCAGGGACTGTTAAAATATAAATGAACAAGGGGAGAGAGACCATGGCCTGCGTGCCATGAGGAGGGTGTGTCTACAGCGCTGCCTGGGGGGGCTACAGACCCCTCCACTCTGGACCCGCCCCCCGCTTCAGCAGCCCTTCCTGTCGAGCTCCTGTAACCCTGCAGGGCTGGGGGGTCCCCGACAACCAGGCGCTGCCACGCCTCAGCCCCACTGATTCCACTGCGCCTCTCTGCACGCCCCCGGCTCACGGATGGGAGGGCTCCCCTGCTCCTGGCTCCCGTTCAAGCTGCCTGGTGAACTAAATTGATTTTTTATCGTTGCTCTGGAGTGAGCTTAATGAATCTGTTAGTGACGGCTGCCTGCCCCAAATGCCTCTCGGTGCCCGCGCCACCAGAGCGGCTCTTCCTGAGGAGGAGGAGGAGGCATTATTTAAGGCTCAGCCTGTGCTCCTGAGAGCGGCTGGGCATCAGCTGGGACAGGCCTCGCTTTTCCTGGGCTGTTTGTCTTGCTCGGGCCAGGCTATACTGTGGGCCAGAAAATGGAAACGAATGCTGAAAAAGAATGAAAGAGGTTTAAGTTGGTGTACGTGTTTCTAGGGTCCAGTGGTCCATCTGTCCATCCATCCATCCATCCATCCGTTCATCTACCCATGTATGCACTCATTCACCTGCCTGTTCACCTGCCACCCATTTGTCCATCCACCCGTCCATTCATCATGCATCCATCCTCCCATACCTGCATGCATGCATCCATCCTCCCATACCTGCATGCATCCATCCTCCCATACCTGCATGCATGCATCCATCCTCCCATACCTGCATGCATCCATCCTCCCATACCTGCATGCATCCATCCTCCCATACCTGCATGCATGCATCCATCCTCTCCCATACCTGCATGCATGCATCCATCCTCCTATACCTGCATGCATGCATCCATCCTCCCATACCTGCATGCATGCATCCATCCTCCCATACCTGCATCCATGCATCCATCCTCCCATACCTGCATGCATGCATCCATCCTCCCATACCTGCATCCATGCATCCATCCTCCCATACCTGCATGCATGCATCCATCCTCCTATACCTGCATGCATGCATCCATCCTCCCATACCTGCATCCATGCATTCATCCTCCCATACCTGCATCCATGCATCCATCCTCCCATACCTGCATCCATGCATCCATCCTCCCATACCTGCATCCATGCATCCATCCCTCCATGCATCAATGCATCTATCCACCTGTCCATGTCTCCATTGTTTCGTTCATTTATTAATTCATCTGACCTTAAACACAAGTTATTATGAAATCCAGCCCCCACATGGCTGTACCTCCACCTGTCTCTCCCACTCTCCCTCTCTCCCTAGTCCGATCATTCTGACCCTGCTCTTCCTCAGACACAGCTCAGGCCCTTTGCATCTGCTGTCTCCTCTGCCAGAAATGCTCTTTGCCTTACACCCCCTGGCTTACCCTCTCTCTTCATTAGGTCTCTGCTCAAATTTCCTTGCTTTCCAAGGCCTTCTCTGACCACTTCTGATGTAAACCAGCGATCCCCTGTTACTTTTCATCCTTTACCCCCTTTTAACTTCCTCAGATATATGACTTTGAGGTCTTGCTTTCCTTCATGGTAAAAATGGGAGGTATTGCCAACTCTATAGGATGGGACTTTACTGTTGAATTCAAGCTGGTAAATTGTGGTAGAAAGATAGAAAGGTAAATATTGATAGGTAGGTAGGGATTGGTTTGGATGAATGGATGGTTGGCTGGATGGATGGATGGACGGATGATAAATAGATGGACAGATAGGTACATAGATAGATCTGGATGGATGGAAGAATGGACAGATGGGTAGATAGATTAGTAGCCAGATACATAATGCTTGTTGGCGTTGTGGGTTTTTTTGTGTGTATGTGTATATTGGAGTTATGGATCAATGATGAACATCTGCTATGCAAGCTCTGAGAAAGACAAATTAGGGATGGAATCTCAGCTTCAAGTTTCACCAACGCTCTCAAATCCTCAGTTTCCTCATCTGTAAAATGGGCATAACTCTGCCCATCTCAGTGGACATGACAAAGATTCACTGAGATAACGCTTAGACAAGCATCTAGCATGATGCCGGCCCCTCAAAGATGCTGGACTCAAACTCACCGTGTCCATACCCTGTGCTTGTCTTTTCTCAGCCCCCTGCTCCTCATCCCCAGCTGGCCTGTGGGCTCCTCAGAGCTGTCTCAGCCAGCAGGGATCCGCCCACCCCACCCCCGCTGCCTGAGAGCCGGGGGGTCACAGAAGTGTGTCTCCCTCCACCGTGCGATGCCACGTTCTCTGGCAGCCTCCCGGCGCCTAGCGCAGCTGCCAGGCCGGCACGCCTCCTTCCTCACAGCTGCCGGGATGCGACCTTGTCTATCAGGAGGCCCTGGGAAGCCCACTGAGTATGCTCCCAGCCTGGTAGGTGACATAAATATTTTCCAACATGCAGGCGACAATCTGATTGGTGCCTTCCCCAGAGTACCAAGCCCCAGGCTTGGGGCTGCAGAGGCAGAGAGAAAGAAAGAAGAAATTCCTCGTGCCAGCGAATTCTGCCTCTTTCCTCCAGTGAGGAGTTTAACTCTTCCTGTCCTCGATCTCCTTGTTTACTCCAAGTTCCAATCTGAACTGCTGGTGGTCGGCGGGATTTCGGCAAGTGTCTGCGGTGACTGGGACGGCCCTGCTCCCTGTCCCCACGGAGCCGACAGAATACCCAGGGGCAGCATCTCAGACTTGAATACATGTTAGCACCACCCAACGGGGTAATGCCATAGTGGTTAGAATTTAAAATATTTTTTTTCAAAAGAGTCCTCATCTCTTAGAGACACATACACCAGTATCCAAGGATGAAATGACACAGTACCTAGATTTGCTCCAAAATAACATAAGAGGCAGCGAGTTGGGGGAGGAGCGATGTAGATCAAACAAGATGAGCCGTAAGTGGACACCTCCTGAAGCTGAGCGAATTGTATGTAGTGGTGCTTTATGCTCATGGAGCTCAAACTTGAGGAAGCTTCGGAACCTTCTGGAGGGCTTGTCAAATGCAGATTTCTGGGTGCCACTTGAGATGCTCTCATTTACTAGGTCTGGGGTTGGGGGTAGATGTTGCTGGTCTAACAAGCCCCCAGGATTCTACTGCTGCTGCTGCTGCTGCCAGACTGCACTTGAACTATATTGCTTTATGCTATTCTCTCTACTTGTGTGCATATATTAAAATGTTCCCAGTAAAATATTTTTTTTGACTTTTTAAAGAATCCATCTTCAAGAGGTGCTGACTCAGGAGGCCTGGAGCAGGGCTCAGGAATCTGCATGTTGACAGGTTCCTTGGTGATGCTGATGTAGCTGTTCTGTGGGACACGCTGAGAAATGCGGAGCCAGGACAACCAGACAGTCGTCTCACGGTGCGATACACTCCATAGTGAGGGAAGGCCCGGAGCTCGTGGGAGAGTTCAAACTAGACTTGGGGATCAGGGAGGCTTCCTGGAGTAGGTAAATACTCAACTGAAACTCCACAAAGGATCTGAAGTCAGTCACAGGATAGTAAGAAATGGGAGGATGCAGAGGGAACAGCATGTGCTAAGACCCAGAGGCAGGAGTGAGCGGAATGCCTTTTGGAAATGGAAACAGTGATGCAGCTCAAGGGAGTGGGGGTGAGAGAGGAGAGGTTTCCAGAGATGGGGCTGGAGAAGTCAGCAGGAGTCAGGTTATACGGGACCTTGTGGGCCATGCCAAGGAATTTTGACTTCATCCCAGGGACAGTGGGAGCCATGGAAGGTGTTAGGGACCAAACATGATCATATCTGTGATTTGAAATAATGTCTCTGTCTGTGATGTAGACCACAGAGGGGCAGGAGCAGAAGCTGGGAAAGCCGATGAGGAGGTGACTTCAGTGTCTGGGCTTGAGACGATGGGGAGTAGAGAGAACCAACATATCCAAAAGCTCTCTAGGAGGGAGAATGAACAGAATGCGAGGTTAGAGTCTCAAAGGATTCAAAGCTATGTGTGTGAATGGCCCAATCACAGATTTTTATAACAGAGAGAAGGAAGATTGTGTCATCTGGGAAAAATGACTAGAGTCTGAGGTGTGTTCCCTGTATTTGTGGTTTACAGTCCCCCCTACCCTGAACTTGGCATCTACACGAGGTTCAAGGTGGTTCTTAACAAGATGGTGGCTCCAAAAGTGCAGCAACTGAGCTCAGTCTCAACCATTTTTATCCGTGTGACCAGAGAAAAGTCACATGACCTCCTAGGACCTCGGACTTCTTGTCTGGGAAATGGGAAGCCAAGGCCTGCCCAGCTCTCAAGGTGGACGGGAGGCTCAGAGCCTCGGGAGCTCACGGAAGTGCCCGGAGTGTGCATCGCCACCCAGCAAGCTCCTGTCTGTCCGCGGAATCCACCTTGGACATCGGCTGCTCCTGCTGGCTTCCCCCAGGTGGGACCTGCACCTCCCTGGCCATCCTTTCAAACTGTGGGCACGTCTCTTTCGTGACACTGAGAACCCTAACTTTTTTTCACATCTGTCTTTCCAGCTTGATCCTGAGCTCTCGAATACCCGCAGGGACTAGCTTAGAACTTGACTCACAGTAATGCGGATCCATCCATTCCAGCATTGTCTCACTGACCCCTCCCACGTGCCAGGCGCTGGGAATTCAGGGGTGAAAAATAACAGATGAATGGATGAACGTAAATTCTAAAGCTTTACAAAATGGGGAGCTTTCTATTTGCCAGCCACTGGGATAAGCATTTTAAAACAGATTCTCTCCTTTGATCCTTGAAACTCCCAGAAGTAGAGTTTCTAGTTTCTAATTTTCAGATGAGCAAACTGAGGCTTGCAGAGACTGGGCAGGGGCAGGGAGTAGGGTGGGGCGGTGCAAACCCAGGGAGTCTAAATCCGGTGCCCACGCTCCTAACCTCTTTACCAACCGCCTCCCTAGGTAACGTTTTCCTGGAAACCAACACAGAAAATAGAGCCTGAAGAGTTACGTAATTCTCTCCAGCTCATAAACGGAAGCAAACCAGCTCCTTGAGTGAGACGGGAATTTTTCCGCTTTGAAACTAGAAAATCACTGCATCGTTTTTGTAGTTCCTTAAGCAGGGCCCCATCGTGTTCTGACCACCACGGAGAACAAACTGCCTGCATGAACTTCCTTCGGGTAGACGGGACAGTCCCTGTTGAACTTATAAAATATGCAGCGCTCAGCGAGGTGTAGGGAGAGCCTTGTGTAGTATCACGCGGCAGGTGTTTTAGGGGTTGGGGGAGTCTGCCTGACACCCAAGCCCAGCCTGTTCCCCCTCCACCCACCAAGCTGCCCTGTCACCCCCTCACCCTGGGGACACAGGACACCTTAAGGAAGAATGTGGTCAGGGTAGTTTTTACAGCACACAAAAGGGGCATCTCACCATGGCGGTTTCTGTGTCCGGTTTCAGTTAAGTTCAAGGGCAAAACAGTAAAGTAAAGGGAGGCAGGCAGGCCCTTAGCAGGCTCACGTGGTGGGCATGCTCCAGGCCTTTGGAGGACCTAATCTGCAGCGAGGTGGGCCTCAGCATCCCCTCTCTTCTTCTGGGGCTCCTTTGGGGCTGGGCCCTCCCAGCCTCTGAAAGGACCAGAGAGGGGTCTGGGATGAGGCCTCTCAGGGGCCCTCACTGCTCTGTGCATAATACCTGAAGGGCCCAGCCCCCCATCCTCCCGAGCTACAGCCCGTGGGGACATGGGGTGGAGTACTAGATGTCACATCAGCCCGTGGGGACATGGGGTGGAGTACTAGATGTCACATCGCTGCAAATCCCCCCCCCCCCCCGGCAATAGTGAGCTTCTGGGCGGAGGGAGGAGGAGGGGTGAGGACAGTAGAGGGAGGAGGAGGGGTGAGAGAGGAGATCAACATTGATTCTCACTTTATACAGAAAAATAAATTCCAGATGGATTTTGCAGATCCAGAGTCAAATGTAAAAATTAATAAAAAAAAAAAAAACTAGAAGTAAAAATGGGTAGTTAATGATACCAGGGAGAAAAAGGCATTTCTTAAGCAGAAAAACAAAGAAATGAATCACAAAGGAAGGGAAAATTGGATGGATTTGTGTACCTGAAATAAAACCGAAAAAAAAAAAAAGAGTAGTGTGACTAAAGACACCATAAATGAAATTAAAATCCAACTGGCAAACCGATGAAAAATATTTGCAACACTTGTGATAAACAAATGGTTAGTGCCCTCAATATTTTTTTACAAAGCTCTTGCATATCGAATAGAAAACACTTAAACCCTAAGAGAAAAAGAGTCGAAGGAAATGAACAGGCAGCTCCCAGAAGAAGAAATGCAAATGACCTAATGAACACATGAAAAAAATGCATGTAGCCAGTCTTACTAGAAGCACAGATTTTTAATGAGTTTACTCCACGTTGGCGAGAGCAAGGTGAGAGCTGGGGCCCTTGACCGTGGCTGGAGAAGTCACTTTTCCAGAAGGCATCTGGTTATCCATCAGGCACTGTAGGAATTCACGACTTCTGACACAGTGATCCCAGGTCCGAGGACACAGCCTCAAAGATCGCAGACACAAAGTTTGGAACCATCCTAAATATTGACAGTACATTCCAGATCATCCATAAGACGGGATTCTGCATAGCCATTTAGCGAAAGACTAACGATTAAGACGTAATGTGGTAAAAATGTACGCAAAACCATATTTTCAAACTGACTTTGATATGCTTGTGAGCATATGTCCGCATGGGCCTATGTCAAGGCAGAAATATTAGTAGGCTACTCACCATAAAATTAACAGCGGGTTTGGGAGTTGGAGACGTTTCATTTTTTTCCTTTACATTTTTGTGTATTTTATACACTTTGTATTACAAACACATTTTTATAGTAAGGGAAAATTTTTAGTCAATCCGGTAAAATTAGAAAAGCATCCCTCGATTTTGGACCATCGAGCCAGGTGGGAGCCTCAGAAGGTGTGTATTGCTAAGGTGGGGTTTCACCACCTCTGCAACCTGGGCAGCTGTTGCACTGGGTCAGGTAACTCTCTGCTGTGGCAGCTGTCCTGAGCAGTGTGGAATGCTTAGCGGCACCCCGGCCTCTACCCACCAGGTGCCATGGCATGCCCCCCAAGTGGGGACAACCAGCAACATCGCCGGAAGTTGTCCCGTGTCTCCCGGGGGACAGAAGCCACCCCTGGTTGAGAACCACTGCAGTCCTATAGCAAGGAAGGAGCACTTTTAACGTGTTTTGGATTCAGTGGGCTGAGTATTCGGAGGGGGCTGAGAGGGGGTGGATGGGAGAATGGAAGGGAGAGATTCTGATTGTTGGGAGTAGCCACGATGGCGATGGTTTTAAGTACAGCCCTTTACCTGTGGACCGCACTGCACAGTTTACAAAGTAGATCATCCAGCAAGAGATGGTGCAGTCGATGGGCTGACCAGGGACAGTGGGATACCTACAAAGGCGTGGGAGGAGGAAAGGGAGAGCACCTGGGATGTTGCAGCACCCTGGGGCGGGGGGCACAGCGGGGAGCCCTCCCATCCCTAGGCTCGAGGGGGTCGGAGGAGGTGACCGATGCTGGAACGGCTGCGGCTGGGTCTGTGGGAGACGGAGCTGCCCAGCAGCGGGGCATCCCGCGCAGAGCAGCACAGCCGCTGCCACCCCAGAGCCTGGCAGGCAGGGCAAAGAGGGAAGAGATGGCCCAGCCTCACTCTCCTCCTCCCCTCCAGCGTCCTGACATTGCCGCCCACTGGCCAAAGCATCCTGCAAGGCAGAGAGCAACGGAGTCCGCTGATGTGGCCCTCAGGGGTCCCCGCTGCTGAGTGCAACGGCAGGGTGGCGAAGAAGAAAGAAGACTGAGAGTGCAGCAGATGGCCAGCAGCGCAGAAAGCACTCTCCCTCGCCTTCTCAGCTCGTCCCTACAAAGTCCCGCGAGGTAGATTTCATTACCCACCTTTTGGAAGAAGGGAAGCTGAGGTTCAGAGACATGTGGTGATTTTCCCAAAGACACACAGCACATGGAACTAGGATTGAAACCATGGTTTGCCTGCGCCTCTAAGCACTGGGATTTGTAGTTAGGAGGACCTAGGTTCAAATGCCATCCTGACACTCGCTGGCTTTCGGGCTGGGGCACAGTAGCTGCGTGTCTCTGGTTGTGCCTCTCCCTAAATGGGGTGAGCGGTTCCTGGGCAAACGGGAGCGTGGAGGGCGGGATCGGGTGTGTGAGATGCGGAACCCTCGCTGGCTGGGCGGTGAGAGAGCTGACTCAGGCAGAGCCCCTGCCCTGCCCCCCGCCGGGCAGTTGTTAAGGGGCGCGCCAGACTCTGCATTATGCATGGGGCAATTTGTCCGCCTCCTCCTCCACCTGCAGAATCGATCTCCACGCTCGGCTGCCTCATTGAGATTCAGGTCCGCAGCTCCGGAACTCCATCCCAGTGTCTGGTCAATAGCTTATATTTTTAATTTGTCAATAATCAGTCCGGACCTTGGCCATAGCCCTGTGGAGGGTTCAGCAAGATTGCTCCACCGGGAAGGCGAGGGGGCGTTCTGCACCGAGGGGAGGGGCCTCTGAGCCAGGCTGGCAAACCCAGGTGGGGATGGGGAACAAGCAGGTGCCCACAGCAGCCTGCTTTCCAGCCCGCGTCCCGGCTGTCAGGAGACCTAGGAAGTCAGGGATACATACATGAGCTTGAACACACACAACTCGCAGCCACTGTCCAGCAATCCGGTGAGTTCATACAGGTGCAGAAGTGCCCAGAACAGTGCCTGGCACACAGGGAGCACATTGAACACATTAGCTATTGTCGGGATGGTTTATTAACAAGTCAGACAAGAGAGAAATTAAAAATCAACAGTGAGTCCCAGCATACTTAGGGATGCCCAGTGCAGATGGGGAATTTGACCCGGAGGGGAAATGATGGACCCCATTTTACAAATGGAGAAGCTGAGGCTCAGAGAAGTGACCTCACTTGCCCAAGGTCACACGGCTGGGGTGTGGGGCAGCCGGGACTGCAAGCCCGTGGAGTCTAACCCAGGCCTCATGCTTCCAGTCCCCGTGTGAAATCAAGATTCTACAATATACATGTTGAAAACAAACCTCCCTCTCTCCATCCTTGGCATTCTTTGTGAATGAGTGCCTGGCCTTTTTTTCTCTCTCTCTGACTAGCAGGCACTGGACGCCCACAGGCGGTCAGGAAAGGTGAGGGGAACAGCAAAGATATCTCTGTTTTCCTCGTGGGTGGGTCCTTACCCACCCTGTCGCTACAGAAAGCCTCTGCTTTTCCCTGTTCGCTGTCTCTCCCTAAAGAAAGAGCCCAGGAGAGGCCCGAGGAGCCGGGACAGAGGCAGCTGAAGAAGCGGTGTTAGCCCAGGAGGGAGCAGAGTCCTGCCCAAGGTCAAAGGGCAGCTAGGATTAGAGCCAGAACTTGGAAACAGGCCACTGAAGGCTGGTCCAGGGCTTTCTCGTCTGTCCACGTCATCTCGCCTGGTCCTCTGTCTCTAATATTGTGTCTGCTTGATCCTTGGTCCTGCTGTCCCTACCTGTGCCTGCCTGTCTCTTCCTATGAACTTCACTGTCAGCCCCATGGGACAGGGTTGGCGCGGCCCCTGCCATTCTCCTACAGCCCAAAGCAGGAAACAGCGGTGGCTCCAGCAAGGAGCACTGGACTCCGAGTCGGGACACCTGGCCTCGCCACCTCCTGGAGAAGCAGTCTGAGGCGAGTCCACTCAGCTCCGCGAGCCTCGACTCACTCGCCTGCCAGCTGCGAAAAGTCCCAGCACCGGCGTCGTTTGGTGGGTTGAAGGATTCCCTGAGACAACCCCAGCGAATACTCCCAACACCAGGCTGGCCACAGAGCAGGCTCATGAGAAACAGGCGCTGCCATGGCTTTCCCTTCTGCGGCCTTTGGGACCCAGGGAGCCCTAGAGATTTCCTCCTAGCTTCATCCCGCCAGGCTCTGCTGTCCCCAGAGAACCTACCTCCTGAGTCTACGTCTATTGAAATACGCTTTCCACCGGAGAACTCCCCAGGCATCACTAGCATCCCCCATACGTGGAATTCGGAAGCTGTTAAATGCCCCCAGAGAGTCACGGAGCCTCCCGGGACGAGTTGTGAAGTGTAGATCACAGCAGGATGTCAGAGAGACCCGGTTTCCGGTGCTTCGAGTCTCAGAGGCCACCTCCCCCTTCCTGCTGAACAGAGGGGACCCTGAGGCTTGGCAGAGGAAGGGGCTTGTGCAGAGACACAGGGCTGCCAGGTGGCGCCGAGCTGGGGGTCTGCTCCCTACGCGTGACACCCGTCCCCTCCTCGCAGAGACGATGGGAGCAGGGGGTGGCCCAGAGAAAACCCACCCTCGGGGCTCTAGACAGCTCCAAGGGAAACAGATTTTCTCAAAAGTCTCCTAACAAGGTCATTTTCTCAGACTTTATTGGATTTTGAGCGAGGAAAGGAGAGTTTGGGTCTATGCTTTGCTGTCGGCTTGCTGTGTGAACCCGGACGAGTCACGTCACCTCCCTAAATCTTAGTGACGCATCTATCACAGGTCGTAACAAGTCACTGAATAATCAGGAGGATGAAGCATCATCACCACCACCATCTTCATCCCCTCTCCTCCTTCTTGTCATCTTCCTCAGCCTCTTCTTTCTCCTCTTCCTCCTCTTCCTCCTCTTCCTCAGTTGACATTTATTATGAAGTATTTTCGCCATACTCAAGACACACTTCCAAAAGTTTATACAAAGCCTGGAAGGAAGGTGCTATTACCTTATTTTCCCGATGATAAAACCCGAGACTGGAAATAGTTATTTGCTTGCCCTCGGTCGCTGTAAGATCCCCTGAGAAGCAACCGCCGCTTGTACCTGGGCAGTCAGAGGGCAGAGCGGCCACCCCGAACCCCAGCCCTGGTCCTCCCTGCGCAGCAGGGCTTCCCCGCTGACGAAACCCTGCAATCCTCACAGTGGTCCTTTTCCCTGAGGCCCTTACCCGCCTCGCAGTCCAGAGAAGCCACGTCTGCACCTAAGCATGAAGGCTTTGGCTGGCACCCCGGGAGGGCCTGCTTTAATCGTGCCCGCCTCTCCCTCGGCTGGGGCTGAGGACAGCAGGTGGGTTTGCCGAGGAGCACTCAGATGTGAAATGGGTCAGAGAACAAATGAGGAAGGAGAATTTAACATGTTTGGGTTCCTCTGTGGCTGGAGTTTATCCATGCGGGGAGTGAGTTGAAGCTGGAGATTTCCCCTGGGCCCGGGGGTGTCGGCCAGCCTGGTGACAGAGAAGCCCTCAGGCAGAGAAGAGGATGGCGCTGCCAAGCTTTGCACCAGCCCAGGGTCCCTCCATGTTCTCTCACCACCGAAGGTGCTGTCCCACTGGCTGTGTGGCCTGAGGCAGGTCACCTCCCTCTCTGGGCACCAATTTCCCCATCATTGAAACTAGCATTTTGGAGCCGAGACAGGACGGTGCTGACTTTCTTCAGAATTTCCTGTCGACGAAGCCTTTGCACTGATCAGCCCCTCTTGATACTGTCTGACGTTAGAATTACTGTGGGTATTTCTTAAAAATACCAATGCCCCAGCCCTGTCCCAAACCAGCTGGATAAAAATACCCAGACATTGCGCTGAGGCATCAATAATCCTTCGACTCTGCAGGCGACGCTACACTCTAACCGGCACTTGCTCTCCATCATCTCTCGAGCAATGCCTTTGGGTGGCAGGTGCAAGTAGCCCCATTTGACTGTGAGAGACGGAGACCCAGGCAGGGAAATGACCTGCCCAAGGTCACAAGGTTGATTCGCTGCAGGGTGGGGTGGAGAGTCAGTGGAGTCTCTGTCCAGAGTGCTGAAATGTGAGGGCATTGGCTCAGCAGAGCTCTCCGGACCCGGCCTGGGGCTGGTGCGCAGGTTTCCTGGCTCCCACCCTCTCGCTTGCACGCTCCATCTATCTCTCCCTCTCTGTATCTCTTCCTCCATCTTTGCCCCAGTCTCTGTTTTCCCGCTGTTCCCCCATGAACCTCGACTTGAGTCTCCACCCCAGCCAGCCCCTCTCCCTCTGGCTGCCTTCCAGAAGGCAAACACTGACCCCCAGGCCAAGTCCTCCTTGCCTTTCCTTCCTCAGCCATTTGGACAAGTCCAGTTCCTACCTGTGACTACAGACAAGGATTCGGAAGCAGAGACATATCTTTCTTCCCATCTCCCATTGTAGAGAGACCCTAAACCTGCAGAGAGAAACCACTGGTGAAGGTGGCTTCTGCAATCCACTGAGGCAGTGACCCCACAGCCACAATCCGACCCCAAATGGGGACACAGTCCTTCAATCAAAAAACTTCACACCGAGCACCGACTGTGTGCTCGATTCTGGGAACACAAGAGTAACGAAGGAAGCCTGATCTCCTCTCCCTGCTTTCTAGCGAAGGGGACAGAAAACAAATCAGCCAAGAATTCAGGCACTCATTTTAGCTCTTTATGAAAATAATAGGCAAGGTGTTGGGATAGAGGGTGACTTGGGGTGGAGTAAGGCTGCTTTGGGTTGAAAGATCAGGGAAGGTCTCAGTGAGGAGCTGGCATTGAAACTAAGAAATGAAACGTGAGAAGGAATCCGCCGCGCAAGGGGCCGGTGGAAGAGGATTCCACGTGGAGGAGGCATGCAGCAAGTGCAAAGCCCCTGCAGCTAGAAAGAGCCGGACGTAATCAAATAACAGGAAGAAGCTGATGTGGCTGGAATGGGAAGAGCAAGGAGAGTGAAACAAGAGACAAAGTGGGACCCCGGACACCCTTGGAGGCTGCAGAACCGAGCTTATCTTTTATCTTCAGTGTTGTGCATTTGGGATTGAGGCCTGCCTGTCACCTGATTTGCGTGGTCCCTGGGGGTAGCGGTGTAGACAGGAGTGGACACACAGGCATAGTTCATTATATAAATATGGCAAGATTTAGAGGTTCTTTAAAAGGTGAGATTTTCCTCCTTCTCCTGCACATCCCCACCCAACCAGGGTTTCAGCGATTCTAACTTTAGACCTAAACCCCCTGCAGAACCCAGAACCTAAGGCCCTGCTTAGGGAATGGTAGCTGTCATCATCATCATCATCATCACCACCACCACCAGCAGCATCATCGTTATTTTGGGGTGGCTCTAATTGACATAGGAACAAAAGCAAGGCATTGGATTAATGTATCGCTAATAGTCTAGTTCAAGATTTTTATCATAGAGGCAGAACAAATCAACTCGTTCCATAAGTGTTTATAGAATGCCTACTGTATGCAGTGCAGAGATAAACAGACCCCCCAGAGAGGCTAATATGCATAGAAATTTCAAGAACCTTTCATGTGTATGGGCCTTTGCTAAGGGTTCTTGCTAAGGGCTTTACATGAATTGTCTCCTTAAGTCCTTCAAGAATCTTAGGAAGCACATACTATGAGTTTTTCTACTTTTCAGATGAGAAATTCAAGGCACAGGGAATGAAGCCATCAATTAAGCAAATTAAAATCTTTTTACTCCATCCTTATCCTTGAGACAGTTGTTTGATTCTCTTCTCTGCCCCCCTATCCCAGTCCCTAAAACTCTGTGCTAATGGGTTAGTGTGTTACCTTGGAAGTAGCATATAGTTCAGCAAGAAACTTAGGAACCAGAGTTTGTTTGAGTAGATTCCAATCCTTAGCACTTGTAGTCTATTATTAATACATACTTGGTTTCTGTGAATCTGTCTCTTTATGTATTAAAAAAGAGAGAGACAGAGAGAAAGATAATTGCTCAACAAATGGTGACTAGTGTGGTTGTAATAGCAGTTTTAGAATTCATATCCATGTTAGCAGGGACCTTTATGGGCAACCTCTTAAGCCCAAGGAATGACCTAATGGTGGAATTTCTGACACGTTGCCAAGAAGAGCGGGTTGGCATATTTTTGAGTGAAAGATTGGGAGTGGTGGCTGACCCAAAGGTAGAAGGTTTCAATATGGACAACCTGTCCCTCTGGCCTGAGGTAAGTGTCTGCCCCTTTCCTTAGCGACACCAAAAGAGAAACAAACCTCACCCCACCCCTAGAATTGCCAGTCCTCCCCCAAAAGCCCTCCCTCAGAGCTACAAGCTATTTCACCTCTCCGAGAACACATGACTAATAAGCACCTCGTCGAAGGCAATATTCGGTCGTGCTGTAGAATTAAAGGAGTGGACTCGTGTGCCGTATATCACCCCAGCTGCTCGTACAAGCAGGAGATCAATAGTCCAGCAATAGACATTTCATAATTAAAAGAAGAAGAAGAAGAAGAAAGGCAAGGACCCTGGCAGATGGTTCTGCATTCTCCTTAGCTTTTCAGTTCCCGAAGCTTTGGGGGATTTGCCAGAACAATGAATCCTGGTTGGAGCTGTCCCAAAAGGCTGGCTGGGAAGGGACTTCAGTAAAGTCATGTGGTCCGTCCCCCCACCCCCCGCCTCAAGCCTGACTGGGGAGAAATGCTGCCATTTTTAGACTTGCCGAAGTGCCTTTTAAGAACTCTCTGATGCCTTTCTCTGTGATCCGAAGCCAGCTGGAGTGGACATCCATTCCTGTTCTCTTCCCAGAAGCCACGTCTACATCTCTAAGTTAAGTGCCCAGATTTTTCTCCAGGGAAATCTGCACCTCAGGGTCATTTGGTTCAGCATGGAATGAATTTGACTTCCACAATGCTGAGGTGGTCACATGTATCAGATCTA
Source organism: Propithecus coquereli (assembly GCF_000956105.1). Taxonomy (NCBI): domain Eukaryota; kingdom Metazoa; phylum Chordata; class Mammalia; order Primates; family Indriidae; genus Propithecus; species Propithecus coquereli. The sequence goes on from NW_012145634.1 coordinate 3,458,043, forward strand.
GCCAATAAGCGTGCCCCATTCATTCTCAAGGCCACATCGATTGGCTCATGGATGCACACATGGCCCAAGTCCAGCCAATCAGGGTTGATTCTGGGACTTTCTCTGAAGCTGCTCCTGTCTTAGCAGGGGTTGCCAGGCTTAGGGGACTGAAACCTGAAGCTGCTGGGGAACATCTTGTCATCACAAGGAAAAGAATGAATCCAGCACATCAGAAAATAAAGCCAACAGAGAGAGAGAGGCAGAAAGAGAGGGAGATTGACCAAGTCCTGGGGAAATAGTTGGACCCTGGAATTCAGCCAAGCATGAATCCAGGTTTGGCTTTATTTATGAGAACCCATAAATTTTGCTTTTGCCTAAACTATTTTGAATGGAGCTTCCACATCTCATCAATTAAACAGTCCTTACAAATCCATTAGTTTTTCTTGGTCCATCAGTCCAATAAATGAGTTGTTTAATGTAGAGGAAAAAACACAGACGTTGAAGTTGGATCCAAAGTCCAGCTCCTGAGTGCGCTATCTACTACCTGTGTGCTCTTGGGCAAATCCTCTCAGCTTTTTAAAACCCAGTGTCCTCATCTGTAAAATGGGTATGGTGTTTCCCTCAAAAGTTTGCTGCGAGGATGAAATAAGACTGTCTAGTTCTTAGGGAGTATGAAATACAAATAGTCCTTTCTCTCACCTGGGAGCCTCACTCTGCTGTGAAAGGGAATAAAATTATCATTGTGAAGACTCCATCAGCACCGCCATCATCATCATTTACAGGAGCAAACAGGACCCATTAGAATGCTCTGCTGTATAGAAAAAAATGTGTGGTAGCGCCACCTGGACCAAAACTGAAAAACAAAAATTCATAAAATTTAATTGAGGTAACAGGTTTTGAGCAAGTACAGAATTAGCAGAAGGGAACAATGATATCTTGAAGATAAAGTATCATTAGTGGCATATTCAAATGTCATCCTCCACGTTATTTGGATTATCTTATTTAACTTTCACAATCGCATGAGAAAACTGAGGTTCAGAGAGGTACAGTAATTGGCCCGAGGCCACAAAGCCGGCAAGCCTGAGTCTAGAGTCCAAGCCCTTAACCACCGAGTTGGGCCAATTCCCAGTAATAATGCCCTGATCTTGGGCTCTGACCGTGTACCAGGCACTAAACAATGTATGCATCTTCCCACTGAATCCTCTTACGGAACCTTGAGAAAGGCTGGGTTCCCATTTGACAGGTAAGAAGCAGCAGTACTGGGCGCCAAGTATACTTAGAGGAAAACTAAGTTCTCACTGCTCATTCTACTGCAAATTGCAAATTTTATGTCACATATGTATGTGCATATACATATATATACACACACACACACACACACAAAACCACAATTTTAAAAATAGTAAAAACTGAAACATTTTTGAGAAGCACATATGCACATATCCTGTGACCCACTGCTAGGAAGGGACCCTGGAAAAAGCATGTTGATAGCCCCAAACTGGAAACAACTGGGAAGTCTAGCAACGTAGTCCTGATATTAAAATATGGTTACATCCATGCATAAGAAGCCATGGGATAATTTTAAAAAATGAAGTAGAACTATTTGCATTCTTTTTTTAAAAAGATAGCCAAATATATTAGTACATGAAACAAGATGCGAAACAATAACAAAATAAAATAAAACAAAAAAAACCCCAAAGCAAAATCCCTCCATAGTCCATCCCTCATCTCTTCCAGCTTCACCCCTGCACCTCTGCCCCATGCTCCCAGCCTGGAAGCCTCATCCCTGCCATGGCTCAGCCGTCCCCTCTGCTGGGAACGCCCTGCTTCTCCACTTTCTTCAAGGAGCTCCTACGCGGGGGTCTTCGAGCCCAGCCTTCACGGCAAAGTCCCCCCCGTCTGGCCGTGATGTGTTCCCCAAAGACAGGGGCCTGGCCTAGAGGACAGCAAGTGGACAAGGGTAGAATGTCCAGAGGTGTGACTGGTGGGGAACCAGAAACTCAGGGGACCGTGACCAGGGTCAGTCCCTGACCTTGAGTCCT
>NW_012145634.1:3460113-3486220 GCF_000956105.1 Propithecus coquereli
AGTGGACAAGGGTAGAATGTCCAGAGGTGTGACTGGTGGGGAACCAGAAACTCAGGGGACCGTGACCAGGGTCAGTCCCTGACCTTGAGTCCTTTCCTCAGTCATCTCCCTGACCACTGCAAATTCCTGTGGGTGGGGGTTGAAGGGACAGAGGTGACATCCCTCACGCAGCTCCTTGGCTCCAGGTTCTGTGCTGGGTATTTACTTAGATACGTTTTCTTCAAATCTCAAGCTTTGTCCTTTTATCATCCCATTTTACATATAAGAAAACTGAGGTCAGAGGAGAGGGAAATCCACTTGGCCAAGGTTTAGGGTACAAATCCAGGTTGAAGGGACAGAGGCAGGGAGCAGCCGCCTCTCGCAGCGTCCTGTCACACCCCGTGGGTTCAGACCTGGCGCTGTGGCGGAGTCTCACCCTGTCGTGTGACATGTCACTCAGGCTACGCCAGCAAATGAGAGCTGGCCGCTGGCAAATCAACCTACGTGCGCCGCCTCCTTCACCGTCACAAGGGATGCTCATTTGTGAGCTTAGGAAGGCCGTGGGCTGTCCCAAGAGCTGTCACCCTGTGACAATATTGACAGAGCCTGTGCCCCTGCCTCGTAAAACTCCAGTGTACACACGTGGGGAGGGCAGGCCCATCCTCTCTCACCGAGAGAGTAAGTGTAAGGAATTAAGGAGACTCCGATTAAACAAACAGATGTTTTTAGTCGGCAATAGAAGTGTCAACATGATCCTAATTAATGAATGTGTTAATGGCTGTTCCCTGTTTGAAGACAGTAGTCACCGCCTTCTAGATGTATCCACAGACTTGCAGGGCATACGTCTGCTGCAGGGAGCAGGGTGCAGGAAGGGCAAACGGATCTGCCCACAGGCATCCGAGGAGTGCGTCCTGTACTCACAAAGGGGACACACAATGGCAGTAATGTACAGGGAGTGTGCACACGCGTGCACTGAGCCTGCAGGGCATAGGCAGAATGCTCGGGGCACAGAGGATGTTGAACACACATTCACAACACACACATGCACAATGCACACACAACACACCATAGCACGCCACAGCACAATACAGCTAACACAATACTTACCCTATCCACGCCACCCCCGTGAAAACACGCCACGCACACAGAGCACCCATATCACCCACGCAACACCCAAGCAAAACACATATCCAGTGCTTACATGGAACACCCATACCTTCCACACAAAACACATGCAATGACATACGACACATATACAACAAACATAAGGCAACACACAACGCATGCAATGCACACACAAAGCACAACACAGGTATATGCAACACAATACACAGCACACATACTCAACATATATATACCCCATGCACAGCACACTGTAACACACACACATACACCACACATGCAATTCTACTGTAGAGCTCGTGGATCCCAGGCCACTAGCCTGATACACTTAGACACCACACACACACTCGCACACATATTTTGTCTCAATAGTAATAACACTGTGTGTTCCCACCATGTACCAGACTCTATACTAAGCCATAAAAATACAGAAAGAAAGAAAGTGGAGTCACTTTACCCAAGGGAATCCCAGGACCACAGAGAAACCTGAGTACCCCCTCTGGGATATACATCAAGAGAATTTCTCAACACTGTTAATATGCTTGTATTTACACATATTTTCAGGTGTTTAAAGAAGATAAGTCATGAGAGAGGGTTTGCTAAGTAGAAAAAGTGCTGGCCAATACTGAAGATTCATGCTGTTATCCCTCAACGATCTTTTTTACGAAGATATCAGGTAAACAAAATCCCGTGACTCATACTGGATTTATCCTTAGCAATGGTATTTTTATTTATCTCAAAAACTCTGGGAAGTGTGTGATTGAACAGGATTCCTTTTTTACCTTGGCTGCTAGGAAGTTCAGAGCTCAATCTTCAGTCTATGCATAGCAGGGATGTTGGTTTTCATAGTACATATTTCTGAGTGTTATGTCTGGCCTTGTTTTATGTTTCTGCATGATTTTTCTATTTTTATTTCATTCCATTTAAGGAATATATTTGTCAATGACTTCAAGTTATTTCTGGAACAATATAGGGATGGGAAGAAAGATATAGTTTAGGTAGACAGATGTATCTGGGCAGTTTAGCTGCTATAACAAACAACCTCCAATTCTCAATGGCTCGACCCAACAAAGGTTTATTTCTTGCTCATGGCGCAGTTCAGTGTGGGCTGTCTGGCGTGGGGCACTGCTCCACACAGCCACTCGGGGGCCCAGAGTTCCTGCCATCTGGTGGCTCCAGTGTCCCTTAGGGCCTCTGGTTTCTCCAAAGGGAGCTGCAAAGACAGAGTGTGGAGGATAGTTGAAGAGATGCAGTGGCCATGCCAAAAACTGGCTGACTTCACTTCCACCCATATTCCATTGGCCAGAATTCGGACATACGACCCCATCGCAGTGCAAAGGAGGCTGGAAAATGTCTTCCTGTGTGCCCAGGAGGAAAACGAAAGTGGCTGGTGAACCCACAGCACGTCTCAGCCACAACGGACAAACTCGATTGCAGTAAGTTTACAACGAAATAATCTCTCAGTTAACCGATATGTACTGAGAACCTTCTAAATTCAAGATTCTGTGCCAGGTACTCTGGAGTAGGGCTATACAGACAAAACGGACACCATTCACAGACCCTTCCACTTTGATGTGCTGTGTATGTGGTGTGTACATGTTGCGTGCATGTGTTGTGTGTTTGTGAAGAACGTGAACAGAACACACCCTTGAGATGTGAAGCTGTGCATGGTTTTCATTTCGGTTATGCTTTTCCGTGGTTGTAAATTATCCTCGATCAACATGGTCTGCATTTTTAATTCAAATGTGATGCACATCCATGAGAGGACACGGAACACAAACACACAACTCAAGGGAACACCAGCGCAACCTCATCCAAGCCTAGAAATAGAACGTCACCAACACTGGAGACCCTCTCTGGGCCCCCCTCAATCTTTGCCTCCCCATTCCTTGCTAGAGGTGAAAGCTGGCTGACTTCCAACGCTAGAGTTTGGCTTCTCCTGTTCTGCTTTTTCTCATGTCTTGTCCCATGTGGGTTGGCAGGAGGACCAGCCTTACTCTACACAGTGATTCAAAGACCCAAGTTTTCTTCCATCTAGTGGCATTTAAAGTGCAAGGGGGAAAAAAAAGGTAGGGCCATGTCCTAAAGGTATAGCTAAATCTTTACCCTGGCACAAAATAGGATGTCAGGACCAAAAGGTGGTAGAGCCCAAGGCCATGTCCAGAGGAGGAACAGGCGACCTCCAAGGGGCAAGGCAGAGAGGATGCTAGGTTGGAGCCAGTCTCTGAGCTGGGCAAGGAGAGGGGAAGGCAGATGGGCAGACAGACCCATATGGACAAGTTAACAGAGGTGAGAAATGGTGGGGATTTGGGGGATACCAGAGACGGGCTCTCTCTGGCCAAAGGTTGGGATGAAAAATGGCGGTGATGGGTGTTCATGATGGGAAGAGAGGCAGGGATGAACACGGAAGGGCCTTGAGCATGTTCCATAATATTTTAATTACCCAACGCGTGTTGGATGCTGAGAACGGTGCTGTATGTGCTTCATGTGCCACGATCTTATCGGTTTCCATAGCAACGCTAGGTGGCTTGGTGCTACTGTGATGCACATTTCACAGAGAGCTCAAATGACTCACCCAAGTTCACCTCGACAGAAACGGCACCGACAGAGCTTGAAAGGGTGAGCTTTCTTAGCTACTCCCCTCGGGGGCCTCCCAGACAAGGACTTTCCTCTGTGTTGTGGCCGTCACCGAGGCAGGCTGGGCGAGGTGGGAACGCTGGGGGTTTGCGAGTGGGCGGCAGGCGGCCTGTGGCAGGGGTTACCAGCACGAATCTCAATGTCAGCCGCAGCTAAACACCTCAACCCCCGGCCATGCACAACGCACTTAACCTTGAAGCCTCATTTTTCTTGCCTGTAAAATGGAGCTAATAATATTTCCATTCTAGGGTTGCCGAAAAGAGATGCAACCAGTGCATCATCCAGCCCAATATGGAGCACACAGCAGGGGCTACACAAACAGCAGCCGTGATGATTGTCGCTGTTGTTGTTTTTAAAGGGACGGGGCAGTCGGAGAACAGGCCGCTTCTCCAGTCAGGAGACGAGTAATTTGGGAGTGCTGTAGCAGAGGCCGTGGACGGGGCAGCTGTGAGGGAGATTAAGGAAATTCACGCGGATATACGTGCGTCTGGTACGTATGGCACATTTGGCAAAGATGGGATCGGGATGGATATGCGCCTCCCGGAAAGATGTGAACGGCATTTGGCATCCCTTGCTGTTCAAGCCAGAAGCAGCCCTGTGTCTGCGTGTGCCTGTGTGTTTCATGCAAATGCGGGTGTGTGTGGATGTAAATCGCACACGGCTTGGGAGCGTCGGTGGCAGAGAGAGAACAAAGAGAGAGGCGGGCTCCCCTGCGGATGGAGCCAGGTCGCCGGGGTCAGGAGGGGCTGGCGCGTGGACTGGGTCTTGTCTTCTACTCTGAGGCTGCAGCTGGCGCTTGGCCTCAGTGACCTTGCCTGTGAAATGGGGCTGCAGTCCTCTTTCCCACCTTGACGCCGGAGCTGGGTGAGATCAAATTTTGAGGTCCCTGTGGCTCCGAGCTCTGTTGCTCTGGAGCAACGAGAGGAGAGAGTATGTCCAAATAGCACAGTGAGAGTAACTCTGCAGTTCTTGGGAGGTATCCTGGCTTCTGCAATTCCAGGGGAAGTGAGAGAGAAGGAGCATAAATGTCACCCATTTCTCGAGACCAAGAAAGAGGAAGAAGGAACTACAAAAAAAAATTCAGAGCTGGGAAACATCCTTGACTCTGGCACCATGAGCAGTGGCCACTGTCACCTGCCCCTCCCTGAGATCTCCTGCCCAAGTCTCTTTCCCCCCAGAAGCCCCTCCCGCTTTGTTAGTTACTTGCAGTCTCAGTGACCAGTCCAGGACAACTAGAGAGGAAGCCACCTCCCCAAGACCCTCTCTAGAGGAGAGGCCCCGTTTTAAGCCCCTTAATGGTTCTGAGATAAACAACAGAATCAAAATGCAGGGTAATGAATTTGGAGCCAAATAATGAGACAAAAAACTCCTAGACCTCAGCATCAGCCTAGCTTGGGAGGCTAGTCCTGGTTTCAGCTTGTGCAGGTCGTATGTCTTTGGACAGAAAACTTTATGTCTTGGAGCCTCAATTTGCCCACCTGTGAAATGGAGCCAAGCATGGAATCTGTGTCTCAGGGTGGATGTGAGGATTCACAACAAGTGTGTGAGGCACCTGCCTCGGTGTCTGGCAATGGATGGAGTAAGAATTGTGCCCGTGTCATGTGCTGTCCCCCATTTTTGGAAATGGAGGACTCGATCTCATTCAACCTTCTTTGGCCACGCCCTTGTGTTTACAGAAAGTCCCTCCTTTAGCCAAACACACCCAAACGTTTTTTTCTCCCCAAAACGTTTGTCTCTTGCTGCCTCTCCACTTACGTACTGATTTAGGAGACGATCAAAATGAAACGTGGGACGCTGTGAACAGTGACACTCTTTTTTTTCCCTGGTACATTCCGATTATGTGTAAACAGCAAATTGCGAATTATTTCCTCTTCATGTGTCAACTCCTCAAACCACCTCGGGGTCCCTCGGAATGAATAAATGGGCTCTGGGACACCGGCTGACGATGGTCTCTGCGTGGGTATGTATCGCCAGGGGAGCCTTCTTCCAGCTCTCCCGCTTTCCAAGAGAGAGGGGCAGGGGGGATGAGGGAGGGAAGGTCAGAGCCGCACAACCTGGGGGTCTTTGGCTCCCTCCACGGGGTCTCCTTTGAGGAGTCGGGTGAGGGGGAAGAACACAGACACACGCTCCAGAGAGCCTGACTGGAAAAGCCCAGCTGGGTCGAACCTCGGGTACCATTTGCTGCCTCAGAACCTCTCCTGATTCCCGCCACTCAGGACAGAGAACCCCTTCTTCCAGGAGCTCCCAAACTTTTCATCCCGAGATGCCGTCCTTCGAACCTTGTGAAACTCAACAATCCTTTGGAGAACAGGAATGTGGGTGGGTATAGCTGAAAATTCCTAACCTTGGAGTTTTGCGACCTTGGGTTCCAATTTCAGTTCTGCCACCGACAGAGCCGCAGAATGCTGGTCAAGAAATATAACTTCCCTGTGCCTCTGTCTCCTCGTCTTCAACATGGCGGTAGCGATAAAGCTACCCCAAAGGCTGGGGGAGTATGAGCTCATGTGTGCAAACAGGACAGCAGCTTGCACAGAGCGTCTTTGTGAGAACTGGGAAAAGGCAGCCCTGCTGGCGTAGCAATTAGAGAACGGCTTCCCCTTGCTCCAGGTGGATACAGCCCTATGCCAGGGTCCGCTGAACCGTCCAAAGACTGACTTCAGATCTCACTTGCCTCTTTGGTTGGGAACTCTTCTGCAGTACACACCCCGTGCAACTGTACCTGGCATCCCTGCACGTAAAGCACTCAGCATGCTCCAGCCTCTCAGTGTCTGGTGGCAGTTGTTGTCACCATCATCATGTATTATCATTTGAATGAGTTGGGGTCGTGAGGTCCATGAAGATCTTTAGCATCAGGTGAACCCAAGTTTGAATCCCATTTTCACCATGTCCTGGCCATGTGTCTTCAGAGAAGTTGCTCATCCCTCCCAATCTCTGCTTCCTCATCTGTCATAGGAAACAGGAATTTCCGTCTGGTGGTGAGGGTTATTTTTTATCAGATGATACTGATCTAACACCCCTGCAGTCCAGTGCCTGGTGCATGCCAGGTGCTCAGTAAGTAGTTTCCTTCACAACAAGGAAAAAGACACCTCCCCACCATCGCCCTGCCCCTCTAGCGCGAGAACCCACGTGCACGTGTCAGGGAGATGACGAAACACACATGAAACCATTTTGGGGAAGATGCTCCGCGTGCTGAGATCTAACCTGTTTGCGGGCAGAAATCGTCAAGTTTGGAATTGGGAGACGGGGGCTGCAGCCCCTGAATGTCCCTCTGCCGCCCCCCACCTAGCTTTGTGCCTTCGGACAAGGCACTGGCTTTCTCGGACTTGGTTTCCCTTTCTGTGAGACCAAGAATAGAGGAAACAAGGGTTATTGCGTATTTTGTACAGCAGCGAAGACTTTAATTTCCAGCGAGCTGCGGCGTAACTACAGCGTGCAAGGCAGGTAAAAGCAGGGGTGCTCTGACGGAAGCAAGGCTCAGCAAGAACTGCCAACCCCCTCCTTCTTCCTCCTTCTCTCTGACGCTATTTGGAGGAACCCAAGCGCTCTGGGAACATAGTGTGACGGCCACTCCGATCCTTTCCTCCTTAAATATTCTGAGACGCTGTGCTTTCGTGTCTACTGCCTTGACACTCGGTTTATCCTGACCTGGGGTTTGTGTGTGTGTGTGTGTGTGTGTGTGTGTGTGTGTGTACCACAAACAAACGCTCAGAAAGAAAGCAGAAAGAAGTTCACCAGCCATTAAGGGAAAATTACAAATGCATTTTGCTTTGCCGCTGGCACATTAATAAAAGAGATTACAGAACTGGAAGGGAGTGGAAGCAGGGCCAACATCGCAACAATCGGGGGTGGGGGAGGGGCCGCTTCCTGTACAGTCATCTGATTTCATGGCCGTTCTCATGCTGAGAGAATCTGTCTGCAGCGGCTGCTGGGAGGATGTGGGGCTCATGCATTAAACATCAGGGGGACCCTCGCGACATGCACCGTGGGCCGGGAGAAAGATGGGGCGAGGAGGCCCCTGTTCAGCAGCGCAGGCCGGGGGGACGCTTCTGACAGGCCCCAGCGCACCCATGCTGGGGCTGAGACCTAGAGATTGTTTAATGAAGGCTTGGGAAAATCACGGAAAATTTCAGGGTGGGGGGTGAAGGAAGGTGTCATATGCAGAAAGTGCAAAAATATTCTAGAGTTTTGAACGTGGGCGGGCCCCCTGGGGGCATCCACATGGGGTCGCTTTGTCTCACTGTTCATAGTGAATGGTTGCCAGGTGCCACGAGCTCTCTGGGCTAGACGCTGGAATTGGTCATTGGAGTAGACTGAGTTATTGACCTCAGCCCTTCACTTTCCCTTTATCCACGCCTTTAGCCATGTGCTTTTGCAGCCTCTCCTCCTACAGGGTACAGCCCTGTGCCTTGACGTTGAACTTGACCACATGCCCGGCTTTGGCCAACTGGAATATAAGCAGAAGGACCAGTGTGCCAGTTCTGGGACGAGACCTTTGGAAACCTTGTACGCTTCCGTGTTTCTCTTGCACCTCTTCCCTGGCTGTGTGAGAAGGCGATCCCAGCTAGCCTGCTCGTCCGCAGAGGGTGGCAGACATACAGAGCTGAGCCAGACACCACCTGCAGCTCAGAGCTGCCCCAGCTACTTGCAGAATAAAGCTAGATGCAAAATAAATGCTTATTGTCGCATGCAATGGAGATTTAGTGGCTGTTTGTTATGCGGCAACAGCTGACTGATACAGTTATATATGAAGTCATGCATTTTATTCCCCATATTTGTTCATTCAGCAAATATTTCCTGAGCGCTTCCATGCCAGACATTTCAGTAGGCATCAGGGATATAATGGTTAATAGGAAATCTGTAAAAATGGGCAGAGATTTCAGATTTATTCATTCAAGGACTGAACATCTAAACATCTACCATGTGCCACACATGGTAATGAGTGCTACAATTATAGTCACAAACAAAATATATAAGGCCCCTGCACTCATGGGGCTTCCAGACAGCAGATCAAACAAACAATAAAACACAAAATTTCCCAAAAAAGTTTGATGGATAAGGTCGTGTCTTCTTTTAGTCACTGCCCAGTGGGAAAGACAGGTAATTCAGTAAACTATTGCAATACAATCTATTAAGCACCAGAATGAGATACCTACAGGTAGAAGACACAAGGGCCAGAGTGAGGAGGCAGGAAATCGTGCGGAACCTCGGGGTCAAACATGCTTTCATATATCACTGGAAAATAGAATGGAAAAGGGAGAGGCAGGAGATGAGGGGCTTACAAAGACAAGGGCATGAAGGAGTTCGGGTGCCATGCTGAGATTTGATTCAAGGCAGGGAAATAGGGAGCCATGGAAGGTTTGAGCAGGAGAGCACAGAATCAGATTGCCATTTGGGAATTTTAGAAAGGTGGATTGGCTGGGTGAGACTAGAGGCACAGAGGCCAGCACGGAGGATGCTGGGTGACAGTCCAAGAGAAGAGAGGGGGCACCCACACTGGGGCCACATGGGGGTGAGAAATGGTTCCACTCTTGGAGTTATGGAATCAGAGAATTGCACAGCAGGAAGTGTCCTGGGGCCATTTAGTTACAGTCACTCATTTTTGCAAAAACTGGGTCTTAGAGAGGGTAGATGACACGCCCCCAGTCCCACAGCAGATGAGTTTAGGGCTCAGGAATGGGACTGAGATCTTCATATTCTGAATCCTGGCTCCCTTCACAACCTCACTCTGTGTCCCCATCCCCAGAATTTGGTAAATAACAATAATTATAATGATAATTACTATAATATCTAAGAACCGAGTCTCTGCTGTGTGCTGGGCTCTGAGCTCAGAACGTTAGTGTAAAACCTCATCGACTCCTCCCCACTATTCTGAAGAGTTAGAACTCCCCATTTTACAGATAAGAAACCCGAGGCAAGAGGCAAAGCAGCTTTAACTTGAGCCTCAGGATCTGCCCCACGGATAGTAGTGGCGGCTCCTGTGTAGAACCGTGGTAGGGGCTAAATGAAGTAAGACGTACAAGTGCCCAGCACAGTGCCTGGCACATAGAAAGCTCTCAGCAAATGAGAGTGACGATGACGGTGATGATGGTGATGACGATGACCAGGACAAAGATGAGGATGATGGAAGGAGGCAGATCTGTACCCCGGCCTTGACTCCGCTTGTGTGACTTTTGGCAAATAGCCTAACTCTTCGGGCCTCGGTTTCCTGCAGCTGTCAAATGAAGGCTGTGGTCTAGGACAGTGGTTCTCAACATGTGCTCGCTCGGCTGTCACCTGGGACCTTGTTAGACATGGAAATTCTCAAGCCCTCTCCAGGCCGACTCCATCCAAGACCTGGGAGTGGGATCCAGCAATCCGTGTTCACCAAGCCCCCCGGCAAGCCTGATGCACGTTCTAGTTTGAGCACCTCTGGTCTAGATTGATAATTGTGTTGTTTTTTGAAATGACACACTTTCCTTCTCTGCAAATCGCGAGAGGGCGGGCCCAGAAAGCAGACCAGAGCGCCAGTGCTAGGATTGAGGCAGACACCAGGGTCCCCGGTGCTGTCCACTCTCCCACCCTCACCCCCGACTTGGAGGCTCCGCAGGGCCCCGTGTGAAGACCCCCCGGGGACGCCGGGGCCCTCCGCGCCCTGTGTCAATTTCTCTTGCTAACCACAGCCGGACGTCCCCCTCCTGCCTCCCTCCTTCCTACTCGATCTCAGCCAAAAGGCCGGGAAGCGATTACCTCTCTCCCTTCCACCCAGCCTGCGTTCCTGTTTACACGTTCCGTAAAGTATGGATTCGTTGTGGCCTCGTGAAACTGGGTCTATTTCTTCTTTCCTTCTTTCTTTTAAAAAAAAAAAAAACAGGTTTGAGACTGTAATTCAGTTAATTATTTCCCAGAGCACCGGTTTGGTGGCTACGGCACAGCACGAGGCAGAGGAACGGAGACAGGTCCTCGGAAGCCTCTTTCCAGAAAATCTAATTTCATCATTGAGAAATCTTCTGTCTTAAACAGCCTCCGCCACCGCCATAAATTTACATATTCTATACGCCGCCGGAACGGAGTGGGCCCCATTTGCATAATGCGGCTGGAGGGGCTCACGCTGCTCTTGAACCTGAATGCGGCGGGAGCGGGGATGCAATTATTAAGCTGTAGACACTGGCAGGGAGAGAGGCCTCAGATGGATTTCGACTCCAAACCTCATTTGCCGCCCCCGATGCTCATTACCGAAGGCCTGGATCCCGGGCTGACGGCGGATCCCAGGGCTGGGAAAAATCAGTGACTTGCTTTCCCCAGATTCCGTCTGTAGCCAGGCTGAGCCCGGTGCAGGCTGAGCACCTTTGGTTTCCCAGTCGATCGTTGGAGCCTCGGTCTCCCTGCTCCCACGGGTCATCAGTGTCTCCGGCAGGGCTGTCCCTGTGCCTCTGCTCAGGCATCCTCGGCCCCTTCCCTAACACACCTCCCAGCAGCAGCAAGGCAGGCCGGCCAGGGCTAGCTCACCTCCTTGCCAGCGTCTATCACGAGCCCCTCCGAAATGTTTAATTAACAGAACGTGGTGTTTAACAGAGTCTCCGCTGGAAAATGGCAAGTGGGAACAGAAACTCTCTGATGCCACAGTGGTCCTGCTGAAAACCTACCTCTCTCCATCTGCACTCGCGCTGGCTGAGAGGCCAGGTCGTTTCTGCCGTGGGACCTGTGGTGGGACAGTCCTGTGTTCCTGGGCTCGGGGTCGCAGTCCTGGGGTCATTCGGTGCTCCAGGGTTCACAGGTCACTCTCTGCAGCTCCTGGCCCTGCCAGAGCTATGCCTCCAAATCACCCCGTGTCCTTCCACTCCCACCCTCCGTGCTCGCGGGTGTAAACGGCCACGTCTGGCTCTGCTGGCACCATCTTGGTTCTCACATGTTGCTGGGTGCCCTCCTACACGCTCGAGGACGCGGAGAGCAAGGCTTGGGCAAGGGCCATCTTCTGGTGCGTCGGTGAACCCAGCCCTTCCAGACAGCTTCTAAACCAGGTGAAACCATGAACCGCCCAGCCAGAGACTCTCCTGTCCATTTCTGCAGGTAAACGCCATGGGCATATTGATCAAATGATGCCAACGAAAGAATCAGACACACTTGATAAATTTATTAACGGAACAAAACACTGCCATGCAAACCACGGGCAGCTGATGGAGGATCACCAGAGCTTTGCCTCTTATGTCTAAAAGTGGATCACGTAACTTTCATTTTTGCAAATAAATAGTTGTATTTCGGAGGAAGTGGAAATACATTTGAAAATTCCAGTTTCACTTCTGACTGGCTTCATGCTCGAAAGTCGTGGAGTTCATCAGCCCGGAGATGACCCTTGGCGCTCAAAGCTCACGCCATGACAGCACTGAAGCAGCGAGCCAGTCGTTGGAAATTCGAAACAGCAGGTCCTTTGCTGAAAAAGAAAGAATTATAAAGCTTCACTTACCGAGAGGTGCCGTCTCCTCAAAAGACCTCAATATTTTGTCCTCGGCACTAACTGTCTCGTTACAAGAATTTGGAGGGAAGTCACTTTTTCCACAAGAATGCATCCAGTGCCGAATTATTTCCCCAAGAAAAGGAGATTGTTTCTGATGAGCCAAACTCAGGGCTCAAAAACACAAAATGGTGACTTTTCCAAAGGAAACCATTTTTCTGCATAACTTGGACCAGTGCTTAGGAGCAACAGATGGTCTTCAACATTAGACTTCGTGGTTTAGATGTGGGTGTGTCCTCAAGTAAGTCCTTGACGTCCCTGCGCCTCGGTGTCCTGATCTGTAAAGTGAGGATGACACTAGCACCAGCTTCATTATTGTCAGTGGGGCAATGAGACGAGATGACGCAGAGCAGTTGAATCGTAGCAAGGTCGAAGAAGGTGCCCAAAGTCACGGGAAGTAGGTGATACCGGTGGGATTCGAACCCAGGTGTGTGTGTGTTCAGCCATCCTGTAGCATGCTGCCAGCTACCGTGACACAGGTGTGCCGACAACTTGTGCTTGCAAAACTCAAGCGTCACGCCTGTTGGCTGCACTGCTCAGAGGTCTTCCGAGGGAGATATTCAAAGGAAATAGGGTTCGCTAAACTGCTCACCTCAGTTAGAATCGGAGGTCAGTGGCTGTTTCCAAGCAGACCTAGTCAAGACTCAACCTTTCTTTCATTTTATCCAAAAGGCCCCCTTTGCTTGCCACGGGATGTAGGTTGTTACAGCAAAGGAAACAGCAGATGAGGTGATGGGAAAAGTTCATATGTGGAAGAGAAGAAATTAGCTTATAAAATCTCTCTTCAATGTTGAGTCCTTTGAGTTGGGCCTGTGTTGTCGGGTTGCCTGCCCCTGGATTCCAGGTTGCAGTAGAGGTCGGCCCTGCTGCCCTGTTTCAAGAAGGCTGGTGGCTGTGTTCCTGCATTTCTCTGATGAAGTCGCAGCCTCTGAGGGCAGTTCCTGGTGACAGGAACGAGTATTGCAAGGTATCAACCAGCATGACAGCACAAAGTAACGGAAACTGTTGCACAGAATGAAAACACAAAATCCCACCTAATTAAGAACCAGCGGTGCTACAACTGCTTGCTTGGCACTGCCTCCTAAATCTGAACAGGTGCCAACACTGACCCAGAGATCACACACCAGATAATGCGCCCACCGAAAACTACATAGAAGCACAGAAAAACATACGTGAGACTGTTCTGGGCAGCACTCCTCTAGTCCCCGAAACCGGGAACTACCCAAATGTCCATCAACAGTTAAATGGATGAATTGTGCCGTATTCTCCGAAAGGTGCATCATATAACAGAGTCAGCAAATCCAGCCCTTGGCCAAATCCAGCCGCCTCCTATTTTGTAAATAAAGTTTTATCAGCACACAGCCATGTGCGTTCGTGTACACGGTGTGGGTGTCAGCTTTTGTGCTGCAACAGCAGGGTTGAGCAGTCAAAACAGAGACGGTATCACCCACAGAGCCTGAAGCATTCATTCTCTGGCCCTCTCCAGAACAAATGCGCCAACTCCTGCTATGGGAAAACGAAAGTGAACAGTCTATAACTTCCCTGAGAAACGCGGTGGCTTTTCCAAACACAATATCGGGTGAAAGGAGACAACACACGTGAGCGCCTGTTGCACAACTGCATTTGCATAAAGGGCAAAGACAGGCAGAGCTGGTTCACGTTGCCGGAGTACAGGACAGCGGTCACCCACGGAGGAGAGCAACCGAGCTGGGTGCCGGGAACGCTGTGATTCCCATCGCGGGCGGGGACGACACGGGTGCTCGTTCTGTGAAAATCCATCGAGATGCACACTGGCGATGTCTACACTTTCCCACGCGCACGTGGTTCGTTGATAAAGATTTAAAAATAAATAAAAAAAGAAACGGTGGGTGTAGATAGTGATGCCAAGTATTTTCTCGATGTATTTCCTGGACAGAAAGCTCAAATAACAGATTGTCAAGTTAGAAAACAGATAACTTTAACTTTTACACACGAGCACACGTTTATTCATTCACTCTGCAAATGTTTATCGATTACTCACCACGCGCCAGGTGCTGGGGAATCGGCAGGAAATGAAACAGACACAGCCCCTGCCTGCCTGCTACTTACTTACGCTCACAGTCTCGCGTGTCCACGAAGTGGCACACGTGTGTGCGCTCACACTCACCAATGTGGACCTCAAACACGTGCGCCCAGGACCTGCACCCGCGGGGGGAGCCCTTCTCATGCAAGCACGTTTTCCGAATTTTGTTCTCTCTACTGTAATCACTGCCTCCCTCCTCCACGGACATAGGGAATGATGGGTGGAGCTCAGTTTGCCCAACGTCACCCAGAGGGCCTTGCCCCTTCAGTGGCCATGGGCCTGTGCAAACCAGAAATCTATAGTTTAGTCCCCAAAGGGCGCTGGGTCAGACCCGTTGGTTTTCTAAGTCGCATTGGCATCCAAGACATGTGGGGGTGAGATAAAAGGAACACCCAGGGCTGAGGGCATAGGTGACCTTGAAGCAAAGGATGCCCTTGGATGTCCCTTGGGTTTTCCTGGCCTCCTGCCCTCAGTGTGGTCACCTGCCAGCCACGCATTGTGGTCACCAGAGCTCGTGACCCAGTGGCCAGGGTTTCCCCACGTGTGAATGAATGAAGTGTGTTGAGGTGGCATGTCTGCATCACAGCTTCTTAAAAGAACGCCGGAATGAGAGCGCTGGGAGGTCATGAGCCCAGGTCCTGCCTGTTACGAATGTGGAGAGGGAGGTCCCAGCACGGAGAGGAGCTTGCACAAGTTTCCACGCTCAGTCTGGGCTGTGTGTGCCGGACCCCAGCCGGGAGGCTTTCCCTTACTCTGGGAGAGTGTGTCATTGCTAAGGTGCTCACACTAAAGGAGGGCAGCTGATCCTTTTCTAATGGCCTCATCACTTAGATCAAATTCATGTCCTCGCTCTGGCAGAAGTGGCTGCATGGCCTGGCCTCTGCCCCCCTCTCCGACCTCCTCCTCTGCCACTCTCTTCCAGCCTCTTTTCTGTTCCTCCAACATCCTGTGCTCATTCCTACCTCAGGGCCTTTGCACGTGCTGTTCCGTATCCCCGGAGCACCCTTCCCCCTGTGTTCATGGGGCTGGCTCCTTCAATTCATTTGGACCTTAGCACAGATGTCACCTTCTCAGAGAGACCCTCCCCAATCGCCAATCTCAGCACGACACCACCCCCTCCACCATCCTCCATCCCCCACCCTGTGTGTGGCCTTCTTCACAGCACTCATCGAAATCTGAAATCATCTGCTTTATTTATTCATCTGTCCCCAGAGCTTTGTCGGGGCAGGGATTGCCTTCTCGTCCATTGCTCCATCCCAGGGCCGTGAAGAAACTTGACACGTAGCGAGCATTTAGAATATGTAGAAGGGAGGAATGAAGAAAGCATCCACACTGCTCACGATACTGCTACCGAGGGATGCAAGCTCTCGACCACCCTGATGAAGACATCCCTGCTATCGGCAATGGCTCCCGGCTTCCTTGTGCATGGAAGCATATTGACCCAGCGCCGGAGGGACACCTGGCAGCGATTTGTGTTTATTTCTCTGATCAATAGGCATCTCAGTGCTCACCCCAACACGGTCGACTGCTGGCGGTTATTCATTACGGTGCTCCCTCTGCCGGCATCTCTCTGACGCCCACGAGGCTTGTCCTTGATCATCCTCTGCCATGGGGAGTCCCTGCGCCTGCAGTGGGTGTTAGGAAGGGGCCGAAGAGTGTTGTTTATTTTCCTTCTGTCCCGTAGGAAGCCAGCGTTTGAACCGCAGGTCTAGAGTCTGCCCCTCTCTCTCCCAAGTGTTTGGGAAGGGCACCCGTGGACAGACTGGGTTGAGAACATTGCGGGGTGAAAGGCACCTTGGTTCCAACCTCGGATCCGTCCCTTACGCTCTGAGTGTCCTTGTCCCCATCACTCTCCCTCTCTGGCCTTGATTCTACTTGCCCTCAAAATGAGAAGCCTCTCCAAGAACCCCTCAAGCCCTGATACTTTAGGATTTTTCAAGTTTAGGATGCTTCGTGAACAGTTTCCACACTTTTCATGCCCAAAGGGTCAAGCAACCCCGAGTCTGCCATTTTCTTCGTCGGACATGTGGTCCGTTGCTATGATCTCTGAATTGCATCCGTTCACTTCCTCATGCAGCAAGCACGCCTGCATCCGTACACCCAGCCAACGGATATTTTGGGGGAATCTTCAAATGCCCCTATGCAGCAGCATGAAGAACCAGGCACGTGCTTAGCCACAGTTACTGTTAAATAAAAGCCACTCTCTCTCCCATCCTCTGTTCATTCCAGTGAAGCCTTCCAAGAACTCTGGGGAAAGTAGTAGTATGATGCCCATTACACAGCTGAGGAAACTGAGACACTACGTGCTCATAGACTTGCCCAAGGTCACACAGCCAGGAAGCGGCTGAGCCAGGATTTGAACCCCGAGATGTCTGGGCTGAAGTTTGTAATCTGACCATTACAACCTAGGACCCCAGACCTAAAGCGTAAAATACTTATCTCCTCTGCCCCCCTGAGGACAGATGCCCGGAGGAACATTTAGCCACATGCCACAGTTTCTCGTCAAAAGTAGACGCACTTTAGAAAAGAGCAGTGATTGTTTCAACACTGAACCAAGCCCTGGTGGCCGATGGCCTGGGAGAGTTCGCAAACCAGGTCTAATTAGTCGCCAGCTATAAACATCGCACCGCCCTCCATCTCGGTACCACCGTCGCCTCAAAATCAAAAAGACAGACGAGCCAGGTCGTACAGGAAGAAAAGAGGCTACGCGTCAAACACCATTTACTATGCTAAGCAGATTCCTTCTTCCTACAATGTGCTGGTTTCGAGACACGGAAATACATTCAAATTAACCCCTGAGCTATTCCTCTTCCAAATTCCCCATTTAGGGTTGACTCCACAGCGCGTGATATTACTAATTCAGAGCTCCGGGAAGGCACGCTGATTGCCTTAGACAAGTGTGAGGGCTCCGCTAACGCACAGTTGCACGCGGGGTGCAAATCAGAGCTCAGGGTACAAGCTCCAGCCTCCAGCGCGGCATCCACGACCCCTCAGGACCTGGCCCCCATCAAATCCATTCACGAACTCATCACACAGATACCTAACGAGCACCTACTATATGCCAGACCCTGTTCTCGGCACTGGGGTACGGCCGTGAATAAAACAGATAAAAGTCCCTGCCCTCAAGCAATGTACACTCTAGCGGGAGAGACAGACAACAGTAGTAATAAATAGGACACTGCGTTAGGTGGAGAGAGGTTCTATGAGGAAAGCAAAGCAGGGTCAGGCAGAAGACAGCACTAGGCAGCTGGGGTCGGGGTTTACAATGGGGTTATCGGGGAAGACCTTACTGAGAAGGGGACGGCTGAATCACAGTTTCATTCCAAGACTACTTACTGAAATGACCCAAGGAGAGCTCCATCCATGGCGGAAACCGCACAGATGCAAGAGAAGCTCGATGTCTCGAAATATTTTTTAAAGCAGAGCCACCATATTGCAATGGAGCAGGACAAAGGGGAGAGTCAGAGGTGACTCCAGGGTGCCCCGAGCACCCGGGAGGGTGGACTTGTCGTTACCCGCGATGGGCACGTGTGCTAATAGAATGACAAGGATCATTTGGGGCGCACCAAGTCTGAAACGCCAACTCGACGCCCCCGGGGAGTTGGCAAGCCGGCCAGATAAGGTCCTTACAGACCCTGCGCTCTGCGGAAAGTCCGCTCCGTATCCTCCCAGGGCTCCTGCTGGGTACCTTTGTTCACACGGAATCTTTACGCCAAGGACCCTCCCCGACTCGCGGGAGCCACCTCTGCCCTCGCCCTGGCTGGTACGTGAACCTGAACTGCTGCTCTTCTTCGGGACTCTCCTCACCCCCTCTCTGTGCCTTTTCCACCCGTCTCCTTTCCCGCCCAGACCCTAACAGGCTGCGGAAAGAGGAAACATTTGAGGGTCGGGCAGGGCGTGGGGGGAGGCGCTGCCCTCATATCTCATGAGTGACCAACTCTCTCCTTGGGAGTGAATTGACCCGCCTTCTCCCCCGGCCTCCCAAGGACCCCAATCTCCTCTTAAGGGCCGCAAGCCTTTTCACAATATGCCTTTATCGATATGATTCCAATAAACGTTTCAGTTCCGCATATAAATTCCAGCTCCTGGCTGCCCAGCGGAGGAGACCTGCTCAATGAGGAGCCCATAAAGATGTAATAATGCAATTAAAAGGTATGGCCTGTCACCCTCGTAAAGCTGGAGATCAATGCGGGTGGGGGCGGAGCGGAGGACATCAGGAGAGGAAGAATCTGGCTTCCCTGCAACATCTGAAGGATGCGGAAACAAAACCAGGGAACAAGGTACCCGGGCCCGGGAGAGGTTCCAGCTCCAGCTTGGGGTGCCAACTTGGGCCTCTGGCTTCCCTCATTGGGCTGGATGTTAAGAAACGTGGGTTCTGTCCCCAGATCAGACTCAGGAGATTTGAGGCTTTAAACATATTCCTTCAACTCTTCCAGCGTCAGTCTCCTTGCCAGTAAAATGGGCGCAATGATAATATTATCTTCTTCACAGAGTTGTTGCTATAGAACAGACTCAGAGAATTTTAATGCTGGAGAGGTTCTGAATCCAGAGGCTACAAAATCAAATATCCATAAGCGCTAGACAGAAGCACACACGAAGGAGGAAGGTGAGCCAGGTGGAGGGTAATAGGGAATGGTGGGGACTGTGGCAAACTGGGCGATACACGGCCTCATTGAAAGAAGGCAGCACTGCCCTTTCCCTCCTGCCAGTGCAGGAATTCTGCTCTCACGCAGGAATGCCAGCCAGGTGTTGCCAGATCTGGTGTTTCAAGAGGAGCAGAATTTCTGAATTTGGATGTGAGGTTTCAAAATTTTCGCAGCTCTGCATGAGCAAAATATAATCACATCTGCCGGCCACACACAGCCCAGGGGCCTCCCATTTTCTACCCTTCCTCTGGGCCAACTCACTCGTGCGTGATGGGCCTCCATTAAGGCACGACACTGTCTTGAATCTGCTTGTTTCCATGCCCACGTGTGTGTGTAGACATATCACAGCACATAAACTCTGGAACGAGACTGCCTGAGCTCCCCTCCCAGCTCTGCCTTTTGTGGACTGTGTGACCCGGGGCAAGTGACTTAGCCTCTCTGTGCCTCAGTTTCCTCAAGTGAAAAGTGAAGTTAGGAACAATTCCTCCTTAGAGAGTTGCTATGAGGATGAAATGACCCCTTCCCTGCAAAGCACTTGGACAATGCCTGGAGAACCAGTTGTGATCAAGGGCTTGCTCCCGAACGTGGCTTTTGATGGGTGCGCGAGGGCGCTCTGGGTAGGGATGGAGGTCGTGGCCTAGGCTCCCAGAGCTTGCAGTGAAGACCTGCCAGTCCTCCCCAAATGTATTTCTCCTCTGGAGAAGGAAACTGCCCTCAAATTGGAAATTTGGACAAGCTCCCTCTTCTCCTGCCAGAGGCCAGCCTCATAGAGTTGCCCTTCTTAATATTCCCTGGGTCCGACTGGTTCTCTAGGCCTCACTGCCACCACCTGTTCTGCCTCGGTCCCTCTCCTAACTGATCTTTCTCCTGCTCCTGGCCCCTCCATGTTATTTCCGCAGTGGCCACCTGAAGGAGCTCTCTAAGGCACACATCCTCCCACCTTTCTGCCGGCTCTTCAGTTCCCAGAATACAAGATGCTTTTTACCACCTCCTTGTCTTTTTTTTTCTTTTTGGCTGTTTGCTCCACCTGGAATGCCCTGTGCCATTTTCCCACCTCACCTTTGCTCGGCTCATTTCTATTCTCTTTCAAAATGCAGTTCAAGTCACACCTCCTCCAGGCAGCCCTCCCTGATTCCCCAACAGTGTTTCCTGCCCTCTCTGGGTCCTCATGCCTACCAGTTCCACCCTAGATCCCGGGATTTATCACACTGAATTGTCACTTTCTGTTTGCATGACTGTCTTCCTCGGCAGCCTGCAATCTGGGAGGACTTGGACACCGTCTTATTTATCCTAAATATCTCCTGCGATTAACACAGAGGAGATGCTCAAAATACATTTGTTGAATAAATGAATGAATGAAATGATTCGGTGTTTGCTCAGTGTGAAATTTTATTATCATCATTATTAAAGAAGATATTTCAAAACAAGTTATAAAGCTTAGTCACAAACCGTCCCTGGAAATTCCGGGTCCCCCGAGATCAAAGCCCTGAGTTCAGTTGGCGTTTCCATGAGTAGAATTCAGGACCCAGAGCCAGAACAAGCAAGGACTGCAGCGACGGTGAGATCACTACCTTGTGAGACAGGCAGCTCCCCATGGAAACAGCTCTACCACTTAGAAAGGTCTACATCTACCTCTTAGTTCCTTCAAAAGCTGCTCTTGGGTCTGGTCACTAGAGATGAGAGAGATTAGCCGCGTTTCCTCCCATCCACCCATGTTAGCAAACTAAAAGGGTTTAAAGGGGCGAGGGGAGTGGGTGGTACCTCTAAGCGAGTTTTCTTAACTTGGGGTCTATGGATGGATTTCAGGAGGTCTTTGAGCATCCCAGACTTGTGTGCAAAGTTGGCTGTGTTGGGTGTATTTATTCATTGGTTTGCTCAGTCATTTATTTCGCTGGACCCTGGCTAGGCACAGGGCGCTGATACAGAGCTGAACCAATCAGGTGGGCTCCCGCCCTCGCCGGGCTCACACCTTAGGGCTCAGAGACAGGCCTTCATCAAACAGCCACGCAAATAAGGTTGTGCGTCCATTAACGACAGGGACACATTCTGAGAAAAGTGTTAGTAGGTGATTTCATCATTGTGTAAATATCATAGAGTGTCCGTACACGAGCCTAGATGGCATATGTATTTTTGTGTTTTTATTTATATATATTTTTATATGAAAACCAAATGTCCCAGCACCATTACTGAATATCAATCCTTTTCCCTACTTGATCTGCAATGCCAATATCAAGTGCTATTTATCAAATTTCTACATATGCCCCGTTATAATCTTATGGGACCATCGTCGTATATGTAGCCTGTCGTTGACGGAAAGGCCGTTATGCAGCACGTGACTATATATGTCGTGTCCTGACTTGGAGAGAACGTTAGAGGGTGTCATGTTAGCTGTCCTGGACGAGAGATTGGGAAAGGCTTCTCCATGGAAGGGATGAGAGTTGAATAGAGATTAGGACTGGAGGAAGAGGAGAAGGGGAGGACCTTCCAGGCAGCTAGAATAGCAAGTGCAAAGGCCCTGTGGTGGCAGAACAGATTGGAAGTGGTTGGGAGTAAAACTATGGGTGTGGGAAGCTCTCAACAGATACCCAAAGGATTGCGTGGAACCCTAAAATGTTTAGAAACCTGATGTCTGAACCAATGTTTCTCAACTTATGATCTAAAGACCAGGTGCTCAGAAATGCAAGTCTCAGACCTCTCAAATCAGATTCTCTAGTGACAGGACCCTGGAATCTATATTTTGTATGAAGATTAGATACACCTTAAAGCTTCAGAACCTTGCACTAGACTAGACCTTCTTCTGAAGAACGTCTCTAACACCTCCCAACCCAGTATCTTGGCAACTGTTACTAGGAAAAAAAATAACTAAAACGCATTACATACCTACCATGTGTTATCCCCTCTGCGTGCTTTATTTCGTTTAATAATGGTCGTTTTTCTATTTTACACATGAGGAAACCGAGGCTCAGAGGGTGAAGCCCCTAGTCGGGCAGTGACAGAACTGGTGTGCAAACCCAAGTCCACACAGCACCTGAGCCCAAGACCTGTGCTTCTTCCTGACAGGCCTTCTTCCCTCTCCAGCCCTTCTGCTCCTGGAGCTCCCTGCCCTTCCCCGTGATGAGCAGACTTGAGTACTCCAGACCCCAAAGTAGTGAGTGGGAGAATGAGGGACAGGCCAGTGAGTTACCACGAATGTGCACCAAGCCATGGGTGGAGAGGTCAACCCTGCTTTGCTGCAGACATTCTGTGTTGTCTTGCCCAAGTCATTTCCTCTCTTTGGGTCTCCATTTCTTCATCTATAAATGGTGATAAAAAATCCACCTGTCTTGTATCACAGGCTCCAATGAGATAACGACTAGAAAAAAATAGAAGAAATAACAACAATTATAGTGACCAGCATTTGTTAAGCTTCTACTGGGTGTTATTTCATCACTCAATAACCTTGGGAGCTGATGAAAAGACAGAAGCTCAGAGAACGTGGCAGAGGAGATACTGCACTATTTCCATGTCTGGATATCGGAGGCCTCGTGCATTTCTTCTCCCTCTCCTGGGACCCAGCCATCCGCCGCGAGAACAAGCCCAGCCTAGCCTGATGGAGGAGAGGGAGATTTACCCAAAACCACACAACTAGCAGATGGTGGAGCTTGTCTGCGAACTGAAGCCTGTCTGGTTCCAGAACTCAAGTCCATGGCGCTCTGTTGACTCCCAGTGACAAAGCTTTATTCACATACGTTATCCTATGTGGACCCTCAGGAGGTCCAGTATTTCCCTGAAGTAGTGACTGGGATGGTGGGACTTTTAGGACAGGTCCAGGCATGAGCTAGACCACTAGCACCAGGGAATCCCTTACCACCCATAGAATCATAACAAATTTCCCAGGAAGGAATCTCTGATAGAAACTTCTCCATCTTACTTATTGCACAGAAGCAACACTGAGACTCAGGGAGGGTAGAGGGTTGCCTGAGATCCCAAAATGCATTATTGATGAGGAGGAGAACTCAAGTACGCTGACTCCGATTTCATGCCTAAAATGTTGTCTCACTCAGATGTCCAAGGAAAGGATGCAGAGAGCAGGGGTGAGAATCATTGGGAGGAAGAAGAGACGAGCCAGGTTACCTGCAGACAGGGGAGAGTCAGCTGAGATGGAACAAAAGGGCCAACTTATCTCTGGAATGACGGACCGTCATGGGTGGCCTCCGGAATTTTGGACTTGGACCCATGGAAATCCAAGTTCAAATCTTATGTGATTTATGGCTACCAAAACTAGCCCAAACTTCCCCACATTTGCTGTGGGTCCTTGTCATTTGCGACGTGTCTTTATGGTTCCTTTCATTAGAAGGAGGTGTCTATGTCTCCACTCTTCGATTTGGGTTGGCCATGTGAGAGGCTTTAACCATAGTTGTGTGGAGGGGAGAGTATGCCTTTTCCAAGCCTGGACCCCAAGAGGCCTTCTGAATTTCTCTTGTTTCTCTTAGGACTTGCTCATCTACCACGCGTCTGCTGAACGATGGGAGACACACAGCCCTTAGCTCCCATCATTCCAGCCCCATAGTCAGCCAACCATCAGATTTAAGCAAGGACTTCCTGGACCCATCTTTTATGCATGATTAAGCCCAGTCACAATCGGCTGAGTCCATCCCAAACCAGAACAACTGCCCTGATGACATGTAGACTTGTAAGTAATAACAAATGCTTATTGTTGAGCCATTGAGCTCTGGGGTTGTTTGTTACTCAGCAATAGCTAACTGATACATCCTGCTCCCCTTATATCCTTTGTGGTCTTGAAAAAAATCATTTTACCTCTCCAAGCCTTAGTTTTCTCATTTTCAAAGTGATGATGATGACGATGGGAATGATAACGCTAACTTTCCGGAGTATCTGTGAAGATCAAACAAGAGAACGTATTCAAGGGTAACAGCACAGTGTCTGGCATGCAGCGAACACTCAATGCCTGTTGGTTTCTTTCTTCCTGGGGGCCATGCCATAGTCTTGGTCCACCCAGAGATTATGGGATGTGTGGTTTGCTCACAGGGACCATTTCGGAAAGATCTGTAATTAAACAGAGGCTAGGCTAATAGGTCTTGGAATTCCAAACCTGAACCCATCTTCATGAGACCCTGGCCTGTGGGCCAGTCGGGGCAAGGGCAGCGCCCGGGCAGGCAGCCCCAATGCAGGCTGAGTTCAGCAGTGCAGTTTGCTCTGCTTGCCAGAGCTTGCATGTTTACATACATCCCATAATTACCATCTGCACAGCCAGCGGCATTTGTTGCAAATGGGCCGTTTCCATCTGTTGAAGCAATTTCCTCAGAGGAATTTGCATTGATCACTTTTTTATGCAAAGCTTTTGTATAGATCATTTTTCCCCCCAATGGTTTTTAATAGGTCTAAATATTCAAGGGGCAGGGAGGGGCCTCTGAAGGAAGGAGGTTGGGGAACTGGGGAGAGTCGTGGGTAGGGGAGGCTGCTGCCCTGCAAAACTCCACCTGCATTCTTCATCTGCAGCCACCCTACTCAACCACTGTTAAGGCCCCCAGACTAGGCAATGCCATTTCGAATATTTATTGTTTGCCTTTATACTTGAGCCGGTAGCTCGTGGTTAATGGAGAGGACTTAGAATGCGGAAAAATGGGGCGTGGTAATTAGCCAAGCAACTGGTGACTCCGGCTCAGAGCTTTGTACCTGAGAGGACCAGATGGACGATTTTGCATATTTTTGACAGTTGTAATGAACAGGGCAGCTCCGTATTGATTAAATGTCTGGGAAATTAGTGCAACCCTCTGGAGCTTCGTTATTTACTATTTCTGCCCAAATCCTCAGCAAAGTTTACACAAGCAGAAGTCTGCAGTTAGAGAAGGGAGAAGACGGGAGACAGTTTGGACAAGATGATAAATGCTTTCTAGGGCCCCAGCCCAACAGATGCAGAGTGGAGGGGCGATTGTGGTTTTGACATTGAACGCCTGGGAGGGTAGAAATCTTAGTGGATTCGTGTCTCCACCCCCAGTGTCCAGCACGGTGTCTGGCACATAGTGGGCTCTCAGGAAATGACTCACCATGGACAGAGCAGTTGACTAGGATTCAAAATCTGGGTTCCAGACTCATGCGGAGACTTGGGCCTCAACAGGCAGCTGCGCCTTCATAGCAGACGAAGTCACGCCCTTGAAAATAGAACTTGAAACTTTTCGCAAACAAAAAATTCATGTGCAGGTAACTGGCACTGCCCCAGCGCCATGCTGATTCTTCTCTGAGCACCTGCAACATCCCTCGTGACACGACGCTGGGTGGCCGAGGGATGCTGCGTGAGTAACTCAAGGCTCCTACACGGGCCTCCGACATCTGCGTCAGGAGCACCTGGGGCTCGCTCCACATGGAGTTTCTCGGCCTTCCTCCCCAAGAGCCCACAGACCAAATAAGCTCCCAAGGGGATTCTGATTTGCTGAAGTTGGAGGATCCCTATGGGGGGCTCTGGAGTCCTAATCCTGCCTCTTCACAGTCACGTGACCTTGCATCACATGACACGAGGTCCTTGGAGTCCAAGTTTATTTTCACATCCACAGCTGGATAACATGATTCGCCTCCTGAAAGCTTGCTGCAGGACCCAGTGAGAGAACACATGGAAGGAACCATGTTGGGTACACAGTAGGTGTTCAGGAAATGCCACTTGGATTATTATTGTTGGAGAGACTCTTTTAGGAGTTGTTTTACAAGGTCGGAATTGCCCAGATGAAAGGCCTTGGGGCTGTCCCTGGTGCTGACCTGGGCTTCAGCCCCTAATCCATGGCCTCTCCGTTCAGTCTGCCACGTCCTCTCCTTCCCTCTGGTGTATGACCTCCTATGATGACCCTACGCTAGGAAAAAAAAGTCCCAAATCCCCTGAATGTGCCCAGACCCTTCTATTTAGCCCTTTTAGAGATGTCTCCTGCTCCTGATCCCACTGGTCTGACCACCCTCCACCGAATTCCTATTGGTTCCAGTCCTTGGCAGATACATTTATTGCAACAGAATCTCAATGCTTCCATCAGGAGAAGAGAGAGAAAAGGCCCCGGGTAGGAGTCCAGGCCTTAGACAAAGATTGGAATAAAGGACGTCTTCAGCTACACTTCTCTTGTTATATTCACAGAGGCCCATCAGGTCTTAATTAGCATAGTCAGCCTTCGATAAATGTTAGAAGAATGGACG
>NW_012145634.1:3486560-3540027 GCF_000956105.1 Propithecus coquereli
GGGAGACCATAAATCCTATCGTGCTGTAAACACTCATCAAGCAGGACTAAGAGAAAATGAGGTAAATTCGTCCAATGCATCATGGAATATTACTGTACTTCATTTACTTTCCCTCCAATTAGGTAAAAAGCCTATTCTATTAATAGCTACCCTTGCAGATCCAGACAAAATTAACTCCTGGTGCCTCATCCCAGCAGCGGGGCAATTGATTCTTCCCCATAATCCGTTTATTTCATTAGCAATACATTTATTTGGTACATGCGTTTTGCCACGCCGCAGCAAAGAAACAGCCCTGCAAGGTGTGGGGCAGGGGGGAGCGCTCGGAATATTAACCAAATCGCTATTACCGCCATGGCAGTGCTTAAAGATCATATGTAAATCAAATGTCAGAGGAGAAAATTGTAGCGAGGGCTGTCAGGGAACGATTTAGCAGTGGTTAAAGGCACAGCTCACGGCTGGTTGAATCGTGAACTTTGCAAATGGAAAACCAAGCTGGCTTCCACTGTGGGAGCTGAGGAGACCTGGAGGAACACGTGTGGGGAGGCTGGGAAAACGTTGGGTATCTGTACCTTACAAAAATAAAAACAAACAGACAAAAAAAACACATTCACTCTTAAATATTCACAGCCAGTTGCTATGGTGAGTTCCCAGCGAAAGTGAATTTTGCCTGTTAAAGAATTTCACCACCATTTCTGCCCTGTTCATCTAGAAGGAGGATTTAATTACACGGAAAGAGCAGATGTTGGCAAAAGGTAGTGTGGGCTGTTTATTCCCCTGCTTCCAGAAATTGTGCCAGAAATGGTTTCCATACTGCAAAAACCGATACTGTTATTGTTATTATTTTAATATCGTATGTCCAACATGTGTGACCTGTAATTCTGTTCTTGGGAATTCATCCTTGTGAGTTTATCCTCTGTGTGTGTGTGTGTGTGTGTGTGTGTGTGTGTGTGTACAGTGCCTGTGTGTGATGATTGACAGCGTATTTTGCAGGCAGGGTTCAGTCATTGCTCTAGGTATTTCAAGCAGGAAGGAATTTAATACAGGGAGTTAGAAGCTGCCTTAATTGTTGGAAGGACAGGGAGAGCAAAGCTCAGGAAAGCTTCCAGGAAATCAGAAGCGCAGGGATCACAGGCAGTACCCACGGGTAATGTTGGCTGCCTACAGCCGGGAAGTAAATAACTCCCAAGAGTTAACAGAAGCCACTCTGGGAACCCATGCCTTCCCTCCGCCCACACCACGCACCTGCCTGCAGCTACCTCTGAGGTAGTTTATCTTCCTCTCATGCGAAGACTTCTTCTTCTTCCAGACAACGTCTCTCATAAAGTTGCATTTCATGGAAAGTAGAATTGCTTTAGAATTCAAATTCTGACCCCAGTACCAGAAATGAGACCTTGGGCAAGTCAATTTACCTCTCTGAGCCTCAGTTTTCCCAGTTCTGAAATGGGTTCAATAGTGCCTGGGCACAATAGAGACATTGTAAGGATGAAGTAACATAATGTAAAATGTCTCCATACTTGGCACATAGTAGGTGCCCAGTTAATGTGAATTCATTTTTGTCCTCTTCCTTTTGCCCTTTGTGTCTCCCTGGGAGGTTCATTTAAAGCTAATTCCCTCCACACAGATAGTTCCAGGGCACATGGAGAGATTTCTCCGGGTTCTCAGTCCCTCTGGGAAAAGTCCTCCCTTAAAGAAAGCCATTAAGGATTTAATTTCTTATCATCTTCCATTCCAACTAGCCGGAGTGTTATGAATAATATCCTATTAGCTGGAGACATTCAAACAATCACCCGTTAACATGTTCTTACGGCGAAATGATGAAGCGTCCTCCGAAATCACGGCGCTTATCTGCGGCCCACTCAGCAGGCACTCCATCTCTCCCACCAGTGACACTTCTTCTATTGCTGTCTTGGATTCCAACTAATCACCAACGGGGCGGGCGGCGGGGCGGGAGGAGAGCTGGGAGCCTCCATGACCACAGGCTCTTTCTTCATGTCGACCTGCCCCACGGCACAGCGTAGTAAGGTGCCTGCCCCAGAGGGGACTAGAGCAACAACTTCTTGAGAGATACCACGAAACAAATCACAAACGTGCAGTGGTTTTGTAACACAGGAACAAGGACAATAAAACCATGATCGTGAAATGCACCAAGCCAAGCACGGACAAGAATGAAGAGTCACGTGGAAGAGTTACTTAAAAAAAAAAAATAAGTGAAACAACTAAAATAGAGGCATCAACTTTCAAGAGTTTTAAAAGCTCCTAGAAATTGGTTTCTGCAGTTTTTAATCTCTTCCCCACCCCCGAAAGAGTAGGTGTCCCCTAGAGCAGCAGTCCCCAGCCTTTTTGGCACCAGGGACCAGTTTCACGGAAGACAGCGAGCATAGCTCCTCTTTGTTTTTTATTCTCTCTTGATGGATATACATTGTATACACATGTTCATTTCTCTACTGGTCAGAGAGCAAACGGAACAGCCATGCGTATTTTACAACAAATAGCTCTGATGCAAGGAGAGAGAAAAGGAAGCTGATGGGGTCTGTGTTCCCACCACGTGCTGAGCACTGCAGAAGGTGTAGCCCACTTAACCCTCACGGTAACCCTATGACGCACGTCCCTTGTTCCCTCCGTTGTCTGTGAGCTACCAAACTGAGGCCAGACCCGCTGGCTAAAGGGCTCCCTCTCCCTGGCCACTGAGAGCCTGTGTCTGGATTTTGAGTCCTGTCCCAGAGCACTTTCACTTGTGAAGCGCACTCCTGACTTCTTTGGGGTGCCAGGCCACCTCCTTAAGGACACAATGAGTTTGCCTGTACACCCGCAGAGGATTCGTGGACCTATTTAAGGTCCAGGGTGAAGGCTGCCTGCCATGACACACCACCGAGACCACAGGCAGGAAACGCTGCACAGAGGTAAGCAGGTGAAGAAGGGACATACCTGTCCCTAGTGCCAGCCTCCTGGGGTGAAAAGACCGAAAAGTCTCAAGGCAGAGGAGATCCGGCCTTCCTGCTCTGAGCAGGCAACGGCTCCCAATCTTTCACTTGCCCACAGTCAGCCCATAAGTCCTGTGATCACACCCGCCTTAACGATGAGCAAACCGGGTCTCGTGGAGGTTGTTTAACTCGCCAGGAGGCGAAGTCGCCTAGAGTGTAAGACAGAGGAAAAAATGTCTTGGAGAGAAGGAGGAAGGCGCCAAAAAGGACGAACGATCATTTCTGAGCCCTTTCTAGGTGGCATTCCCAGAGAGAGCTCTTCCTTTAGTCCTCGCCAAAATCAGGAGCAAGCAGGAGGCCCCGCTCCCATTTTACAGATGACAATCGTGAGGTCAGAGGCTCTAAGCGACTCCTCCCAGGCCGCAGTGAAGACCGGGACCCACTCCTGCTCCCAGCCTGGTCTGTCCTCTCTCCTGCCCGCTTCCCTCCCCTCCCTGAGGAATCTCAGGGGCCACTCATTCGTGGGGTTGTTGATTCGGAGGGACTGAGCAGACACGTGGGGGTGGGGGAGAGGGCCGCCGGGGGAAGGGTGAGCCTATTCGGGGCACTTCACGCTTAAGTGCCTCCCCTCCGTTCTCTCTGACCTTGGGTGGCTGCGGCCGCCTTAAATGCGCAGTAATATACTGGCAGTCACTGTTCAATGCCCGCGGGAATGGTTTAAGGCCCTCCACCGGAGTGAGTATTTTATGCAGGCTGTAATTTCTTTTAAGACCTTCACCACGCCCTCTCCTCCGGAGAGCGCACAGCAGAAAGAAAAGCCACTTGCTAATGTGGGGAACATCCAGCTGCAGGCAGAGAGGCCGGTCTGAGCCCCCCTGCCGCGGGGCCGAGGGCAGGATCTGGTCTCTCTTCTATTTTGTCCCCCCCAATCCATTCTCAGTAATAATAATTATGGCAACATTTATAGAGTGTTTACTCTAGATCAGGCCTATTCTGGGAGACCGGCAGATATTATCTCATTTAATCTTCTCAACAACTCTTAAGAGGGTAATAGTCCATTTTATAGATGAGTGAACAGGTGCAGACAGAGAGCAAGTGCTGTCTTGCCCAAGGTCACACTACGAGAAAGGGACAAGCCAGATTAGAGACCTCAGGAGTCTGGGTTCTATCCATAATGCCAACTCCCTTCCACCCAGCAGCCAGGGGCACCACTCCAAAAAGCGAACCCAATCATGTCACTCCTCAGCTCCAAACCCCTGCAGGGGCTCCCTATTACCCTAGGATTGGATACTGAATCCTTCCCCACTGGGTCCCCCGGCTCTGTTGACATCTTCAACCCTTGTCTTGCCCTACATTCTTCCTGGCTCTCAGCCTGCCACCTGCACTGGCTTCCCTTGTGTTCTGAGAACCCTCCACAGTCTTGCTCTTGCCACAGGACCTTTGCACCTGCTATTTCTTCTGCCTGAAACATTCTTAGCCACGACCTTCAATCCACTCCCAGCCGGCAAACGCTGCTCTTCTCGGTCAACACCCTCATCGCTGCCTCTTTGACACATTTGCTGTATTTCTACTCTTACATTTGTTTATGTGTTTATCTGACATATATTTGTCTTCCCAACTGGACTGTGAGTTCCAGGAAGGCAGAAACTATGGTTGTCTTTTTCACTGCCACCTTCCCAGTCTCTGGAATCATGGAAATCCAAATCACCCAAAGTATTTGCTGAATGACTAAATGAATGAATGAATGAATGAGTAGATGCCAACATGGCCCCACAGGGCCTTTGCACTTGCAGTTTCCTCTGCCTGGAATGCAAGGACTCATAAATGGCAGTTGCCCAGTTAGTAGTGTCATTTCTATTTTATGGATGAGCAAAGTGAGGCTCAGCAATATTAAGTGTTTTGCTTCCAGTTTGGAATTTTGTAAGGCACCAAGCCGAGTCTTCGAGGCTAAATCTTGAATTTTCTCTGCTGAATCCCCAAGTCCAGCCCCCACTCAGTGAGCGGAGGCAGAGCCTGAGAACAGAGCAGGGAAGGGCAGACAGCGAGCAAGGGCAGAGCCGGGACTGGAACCCGGTCTCCTGGGTCCCAGCCGATGCGCTTTCCTCAACCCCGTTGTGCATTTGGAACTTGCCAAGGCTGTGGAAGGCTTTCACAATGCCAAACCGAGAGGCCAATACACTACAGAGCTCCTCAGAGGGGTCATCTGAGGCATCGTACGATGGCCAGCTCCTGGGGAGGGTCCTCCCTTTGTGGTGGTCTCACACTCCACGCAGCCCAGAATTCCCGCTTCTCCGACCTCGTGGAGCTACCCGTGCTCTTCTAGAAGCACGGAACATTGAGAAGGGGCACTTGGAGGGACAGGTATTCGCCCTAAAAGAAGCTCTTTTGGCAAACCCTCTAAAAAACAGTCCCCTCCTCAACCACCCGGCTCACTCAGTTCTCACAGGAAGGAAAGTATTGTGAAAACAGCACAAGCTATGAGGTCGGACAGAGGTAAACTTGAACCCAGTTGCATGGCCTTAGAAAGTCGGGTCACCTCTGTGCTGCATTATTCATTTGCTAAAAGGGTACAGGGATGTCGTGAGGGTTACAGAAAGCCATACATTCATTTATGCACCTACATATATGTTTTCAGCTTTTATATAAACGGGATTATACCATATACACTCTTCTGCAGAGGGATTTTTTCTTTTCTTTTCTTCTTGGGTATATTAGCATGGGGCTTAAGAACACAGACTTTAGAGACAGATCACCTGCTCTGAATCTCAGATCTGCAACATGCTGGCTGGACAAATGTCCTAATGTCCTACTCCCACCTTTCCTCGGTGTTCACATCTGTTAAATGGGGATGTTGATCACGTGCATGGTGTAACTGAAGACGATTAAGTGATGGAATGCAGGGAGAGTGCCAACCCCTGGTGAGGACTCCATAGACACCGAGTAATAATCTTCCAGAAATTGACTTTGGTTCTTTTCAGCCGCTGTGGAGTATTCCAGAGTGTGCTTAACCTTTATCCTGTGAATGGCCATTTAGAGCTCTTCTGTATCTGCAATAGACCTGCGTGTCAAATTGGGGGATGCAGGTTCCACTTGAAATTGATCACAGCCGATATTGCGCAGAAATCGAGTGGGTATGAGGTAGGAAACACAAAGGGGGAGGGTTTTTTTTGTCAGTACCATGCTGATGTTTTATAATGAGAAAGTACTCATGGACTGCTTGCAAAAGAGGAAAAAAAGAAAAAGAAAAAATAGTAGAGAAAGGAGAAAAAAAAGAAGGGAGAAGGGAAAAGGAGAAGAAAAATGTAGAGAGGTTGGTAAATGGGGTATCCAACGCCAGTCACAAGATCTGGAACATAGGAGGTGCCCCCCGGAATGGTAGCAGTTGCAGTACCATCATTTCGTCATGATCATCATAATTCCAAAATTATCTGGGGTTTCGCCAATCCAAGATAGTGAAAAAATCTCTCAGACTCTCTGCTCTGTGGAGTTAAAGCGCTGGCCAGATGCGCACCTGTGTGTGTGTACATGTATATGCCTGTGTGCGTGTGCACATCTCTGGGACGATTGTGTGTATATGCGTGTGAGCCTATGTGCATGCATGTGATGTGTGTGTGTTTGTATGTATGAGTATGTGTATGCTACATGTACTCTTCTGCAAAGGGATTTTTTTTTCATTTCTTGCCTTTTGGGTGTCTCAGGATGGGGCTTACTCCATGTGTGCATATCTGTGTGTACATGCGTCTATATGGACATGTATGAGTGTGTGTCATCACGTGTGTGCACATGTGTTTGTATGTATGTAAATGCATGTGTTTCCTTTTTGGTACACAAGAAGCCCCATAAATGAGGAGATGGAAAATTGGTTTGAATAGTTTTGGGAACGGCCCACCCCTGCACACACGTAGCCGGGAGTGTTAGCATTCACGTCCAGCATGAAGAACAATCTCATCTGGTCTCCCCCCCACCTTCCACTTTCCCTTTGATTCCCTTAAATTCTCTAATTGTCAGCTCTGTCCACACAAAGAGCAGTGGATCCCAGCAGCCTATAACCTTCCCTGACCTAATCATTTGAGAAAGTCAAGCTTTCTGGTTGATGGAAGATCACCTCTCTTTAATTACCATTTTAAAAATTACGTTTTGGAAGGAAATCTCTGCAAAAGGCACTCTGTTTTTTGATAGTTTGGACAGGGGCCCTTGAACTAACTCTCAGATCTATCATTATGAGCATCACTTATTTTCCAGGGAGAGACGAAAGGCTCTGCGCAACGTGAGAGGCGTTGCTCCTTCACAAAACGGCCTTCGGTGGCTCGGTTTTTGCTATTAGTGAGGTTATTTTCAAACATTCCCGTCTCTTTCTGATGCCCATGAAGGCGTCTGCAGCCATCTTTACCTGCTTTTATTACCTGCACTTGTTTCTTCTCCCTTTTTGTTTGTTGTATCCAATCTGCAGACCAGAAGAGCAGCTGACTACCTTTGTTAGCACTGTGTGCAAACTCAGAGTAGCCAGGCTCTGAGCAAGAATCGAGAACTGCCGGTTAGCATGAGGACTTAGAACACGTAGATCCTTGCTCTTGCTGGTTGCTGGGTGGACAGTGAGCGTTCCGGTCCGCCAAGTTAGAGAAGCTGCCCCAGGCTGATCCAAGGCTTTGTCTTCACTCATTCATTCACTCATTCATTCATTCACAGGTTTATAGAGTTCCAGCCACATTCCAGGTGTTGTTCCAAGCATAGGAGCTCAGGGATGTCAGAGGATTTTCTGGATGTGATATCTGAGGCTTCCAGAGAGGTGGGTTGTTAATAGGTGAGCTGTACCCGAACAGAGCGTGGTCTCCGCACCTGAGGGTTTGGTCAGTTTGGTGACACGGGACATTTATGCCCACACAGTAGATGCACGAGGGTGGAAGGAACACCCGCGCTCACACACTAGGCAGTCATTCCAAGGGCAAGTGTGAGTATTTCATGACAAGGGACCAGGGAGAGTGTCCAGAGACCCGGAATCCAGCCTCTGCACCCCAAACGACTGTCTGTGTGATTGTCCCCTCTCTGGGCCTCAGTTCCCCAACTTTAAAATGATGCAATTGGACTAAATAATATCTGACGCTCACTTGCGCTAAAGCACTCTAATCTTCTGATTTTAATAATATTATTGATAATAATAAACACCCTATATTGAGTGTTCACTGCATTCTAAGTATTGTGTATACGTCTTATTTCATCCTCACTTTAGCCCAGCAAAGCAGATGCTACTTTCCCATTTTACATACGAGAAAATCGAGGCTGCAAGCCACTCGGTGGCCCGCCCAAGGTCATGCAGCTAATTAGTGTCAGAGCTGAGATTCAGACCCAGGTAATCTGGCCCCAGAGTCCCCTGCTCTTAATCACTGATCTGCGGCGCTTCTAACAGCCTGTGAGTTCCCGGCCCAGAGTCCCGCGTCCCTAATCCTTCCTGTTCCAACTCTGCTTCCCCACACCTTCTCTCGGGGCCTTTGTTAGCAACATCTTGAGACTCACGAGGGTTGGGAGAGAGGGGAGAGGAGAAAACCAGGGCCTCGGATGCCTTGGAACTCGAGGCAGGCTGGCACCCTGGGGTCCCCGGGCACAGTTCCCCCGCACATTCAGCTGGCGCCAGCGGGCAGATGGGGGTGCCGGCCAGTCCTGCCAGCCTGCCAGCTGGCCCGGAGCGCCCGGTGGCTGGCACTTCGGCCACTCGGATGGGCTGCCGGCCCGCCTCCCACAGGCATGCAGCTGGCAGCGAGGAGCAGATGGGCCGGCCGGCCGGGCTGTTGGCTCTCCGCGAAGCTGCCAGCTGGCTTTGCTGCGCCTGGTGCCTTGGCACCTCTGGGCTGGCGTCGGTGGGCAGGAGGGCTGACATGTTGGCTTCCTATGGATGGGCAGCTGGCACCGGCAGGAGAGAGGAGGGCTCCTCAGCCCCCTCTTGGCTGCCCCCTTAAATGTCCGGGAGTCTTGGCCAATGGGAACTGAAGCCAGAATCCACCCTGCCATCACCCTGAGGGCTTTGCAGGGGGATCGGGCTTCCTCTCCCACGCTTCCTAGGATCTGCATTGATTTGCACAAGCTCCGGCCTCCCCGGGACATGTCACATTCCTTCCCCGACCCCCAATGTTCTACCCTCCTTTACCTGCCAGGGAAGGGGTGCCCCCTGGCAGCCATGCCCAGACCCTGCCAGCTCCTCTCTGCCTCCCTGGAAGTCTGGGCACCCGTCCTTCTTCACTTGGCTACTTCAAAGGCTCAGCTCCCGTGGCTGCCGGAGGACTGGACCCAGCGAGGGCCGGGGTCCCGGTGAGATGCTACTTGAAAACTTAGGAGTCCTGGGTTCCGGTCCTCACACATCTGCACGTGTCCCATGAGAACGAGGGCTTCCCCATCCAGACCTTGGTTTCCCCATCTTTTCTTTCTCATTTCTCACTCAAAAACTCAACAGGTCAGAATAGAATAGAACCCTACCTCGGGGGTTCCGTGGGTTCATAACCCCTGACATTCTGTGTACAAGCTCCTGTGTTTGGAGGGTGTTACGGGTTGAATCGTGTCCCCTAAAAAGACATTGAGGTTCTAACGCCCAAAATTTGTGAATGGGACCTTATTTGAAAATAGGGTCTTTGCAGACGACCAGGTGAAGATGAGGTCATAGGGTAGAACCGAATCCAATATGACAGAATCCTTACAAAAAGGGGAAATTTGGACACAGACATGCATGGGGCGAGGTGATATAAAGACAGTGGGGAAATGGCCATCTACAAGCCAAGGAGGCTCCGAGGCCACCATCAGCTAAGAGGGAGCTTGGCACAGATTCTCTCCCACAGCCTTCGGAAGAAGCCAACCCCACCCATACCTTGATTTTGAACTTCCAGCCTCTAGGCCTGCGTGTAAATTAATGTCTGTTGTTCTAAGCCACCTAGTCTGGGGTACTGTTATGGCAACCCTGGCCAACAAATGCAGGTGAGCTTTCCACTTTCCAGCCGACTGTCCGTACGTTTCATTAGGATGTCAGTGGGGCTATTCATCCACCTCACCCCAAATCAGAGCCATCCATGTGCCTCTCCATCCCGACATTCTAAAATCCTACATCATGAAGTGTAAGGCACAGACAAACATATGGCAGCAAGCTTTGGCCATCCAGGGACTGCTTTATTCAGACAAACTGAATACATTTCCTGCGCTTCCAGATTTAAAGGAACTTCATCAGGACTAAAGGCCAGCTTCCTTTTAGTATCTGGCTTTGGATGTGATATCAGAAGATCTGGGGTCTGTCCCCCAGCCCCCTATATTCTAGCTGAGAGACTGATTAAATCTGTAGAGCCTCCAACTAAAAGGCAAATGAAAATATGAATCAAGCAACTTTAAAAATTAAATATCATTTCATCCTGAAATTCCACTTCCGGGAATCTATCTGAGGATATGTGTCCAGTGAGAAAAAGTTTCATTTAAAAAGGTGCTTTTTATTTGGTTCTTTCTTTGTTTTAAATTTCAAAATATTAAGAGGGTACGAACGTTTTTGTTGCATGGATTCCTTGTACAATGCTTAGGTCAGGGGTTCTGGTGTGTCCTTCGCCAGAATGGTGTTCATTGTACCTGATAGGTAAGCTTTACCCCTCACCCTCTACCTGCTCTCCCCTCTTCCTGGTTTCCAATGTCCTTTATATCTCTTTGTGCCCGCATGTACCCATTGTTTAGCTCACACTTATTAGTGAGAACATGTGGTGTTTGGTTTTCCATTCCTGAGAAACTTCACTTAGGATAATGGTGCCCAGTTCCATCCAAGTTGCTGCAAAAGACATCATTTCATTCCTTTTTGTGGCTGAGTCGTATTCCATGGTATACATATACCACATTTTCTTTATCTGCTCATGAATTAATGGGTACTTAGGTTGATTCCACATCTTTGCGATTGTGAATTGTGCTGCGATAAACATTTGACGGCAGGTGTCTTTTTTTTTATAAAATGACTTCTTTTCCTTTGGGTGGATGCCCAGTAGTGGGATTGCTGGATAAAATGGCAGGTCTATGTTTACTTCTTTGAGGAATGTCCATACTGTTTTCCATAGAGGTTGTACTAGTTTGCAGTCCCACCAACAGTGCATAAGCGTTCCTTAACAAGTGCTTATTGAAGCAGTTGTCTTCGATTAAAAAAACAAAAAATGAAATAGCTGCCCCTGAATGGGGTTGGTGGGCTAGGATACTCTCAGCTGCAGGTAACAGGCACCTTAATTCTGCTACCTGAAGAGCCCAGGAGCTCAGCTATCTGACCTTGCGAAAAGCCCAGAGGGAGGGCACATTGAGCAGGTGCCTCCGTAGGTATGGATCTGCTCCCTGTGTCATTTTCTACATGTTGGCTTTGCCCTTGGGCTAACTCTCCTTGCAGGCACAAGATGGCTGCAGAGGTGCCAGCATCACTCCCAGATCCAATCACACCCAGAAAAAGAACAGGGACACAACCTCATGAATGCCTCTTTGTAAGAGCCAAACAGAGTCCCCTGGCAAACTTTCCTTCCTATTTCATTGCTTGGGATTGTGTTGTGTGCCCAGGTCTTAACGAACCTTAAAAAGAGAAATGAAATGTCTGTGATTGGATGGGCCAGTCACGGCCTTCTGTCTGAGGTTGGGGGCAGAGCTGGTTCCAGAATACAGAGGGTGGACTTAGGCTCCATCAGGAGGCGGAGGGTGGGAGTGGGGACTGAATGTCTAGAAGGCAATCAACAGGATGGTGTCGTAGTCACTGGTTGTAGAGTAGCAGCAATGAAGAAGTTAGAATTATGTTAAAATTAAAAGGCAAAATAATAAATGGGTAATGAAAGTTTGAGATGGACCCAGCAAGGGTTCTCATCAATGGAGAATGAATTCTTGCAAATCAGTAAGACCAACGCTCCAATATGATTGGCAAATATGAACATGCAAATATTAAATATAAATATTGATTAGTTCAATGAGAAAACTGTTATCACTAATAATCAATACATTTTGCTTATAAAGCTGGCTGGGCTTATAGGAAATCGCCAATGGTGCTGATGTTTTGACGACACAGGCACCCAAGGGCATGGCTGGAGGATGCTTAAATGGGTATAGCAAGTTGACCTTGATACTGTGCTTTCTTTATTTTTTTAATTGAGCTGAAATTCACATGATACAAAAGTAACCATTTTAAAATGAATAATTTCAGCACCCCTTAGTATGTTTATGGTGTTATGCAACCACACTTCTATCTAGTTCCAAAGCCTTCTTGTTAGGTCTGGTGGACGGTAAACAGGTGGCAAGGAAGTGGCTAAGGGCGGAAAGCAGGAACCAAATTGTAGCTAGGAACCAAATTGCTGCTGGGAACTGTTTCCTGGTGGGAACATACATGGTAAAAACTTCCTAGTAACCCTTAACAGACCTAGAGCTCATTAGCATCAAATTAGCATCACATGGGTGGAGCTTCGTGAAGGATTCTGGGGAAGACACGTGCACAGAAAGGGAAGCAGTGAGATAACCGACCTGTTATGTAACCTGTCACGTGATCTGTTGTGTAGCCCCCAAGGTGTCAATCACCCCAAAAGGTGGCAAAAGGCAACCAGTTCTGCCAGGAGAAAGGTGGGACAAACGAGTGAGCTTATAAAAGGCAGTGTGTGCTCAGACTTTGGGGTCTTCCTCTGCTCTTGCAGACTGACCCTTTCCATTCTCTCTGGAACGTACGTATTTTCACTTTGTGTAGCTTCCTTCTCTATTTTCATTCCTTCTTTTAGGTGATAAACTGTTTGTGTAAAATCGCTCTGTGTTTGTGATCACTCCCTCCTCGGCTCCACTCTGTACCAGTGCTCATTCCTGAGTACCAGTGCTCATTCCTGAGCACCAGTACTCATTCCTGGGAACCGGGGACCGGGGAACACCAGACAGACTAACCTAACATTCTCACCGCCCCTAAAGGAAACTCCATGGCCAGTAAGTAGTTACCATCTGTTGCCGCCTTCCCCCAGCCCCCAGCAATTACTAATCTGGGTTCTGTCTCTGTGGATTTACTTGTTCTAGATATTTCATATCAAAAATGGATCGTGTGATCTTTTGTGTCTGATTTCATTCACTGAGCATGACATCTTCCGGGCTCATCCATGTTGTAGCGTGTGTCAACACGTCACTCCTTTTTATAGCTCCATAATATTCCATTGCGTGTGCCTGCTTTTTGACTCATCAGTTTCACTTCCGGAAATAATTTATGCCAAGAAAATGGTCATTTAGTTGTGCAGAGAATAACCACCAGGATCTTTCTGGAAGTGTTATTTAGATGGCCACGAGATGAGACTAGAGAAGTTAATTATGATTTATCTCTATGATGGGATATTATGAAGGCATCGTCAGTTATATTATAGTAGAATATTTCATGATACCAGATAATAGTTATATAGTGTTGATACTTTTTAAAAAAGCAAATTATAAAACCATGTATGACCGCTTGTTACTTATTGTTGCCACTGTATAGAGCATTTGCTGCTTACGGAGCTCCTACTATGTGCCAGGCATCGTTCTAGGTGCTGAATATAAATCAATAATTTAAATAGACAAAAATCACTGACTTCAGGTAGCTTTCTACATTCTAGTGTGTGTAAATTTGGTGGGGGATGTTGACAGGGGCTGGGGGCTCCCTGGAGCAGGTGGGAGCAGGTTACACACATGTGTTGAGAGTCCGAAGGTATAAATAGAAAGAAGTCTGGGTGGTGGATTTCAAGTAATCGTTCTTTCTTTCTTTTTGTGTGCTTGCAACATCTACATTTTTTCTCAATAAGTGTATGTGTTATTTTTATAATCAGGAAAAAGAAAGTTGACTCGTAAGCAGTAGGCTTATTTAGAACTAGCTACATGACAACATCAAAACGAATGTAATAGAAATTTAAACAAAATTGCAAAATTTAAATTTTATAGACTCTGTGCTTACAATCGTGTGTGTGTGCACGCGCACTGTGTAGAAACCTAGTTTCTTTGTATCATGATTGGCACATAGTGGGTATTCAGTAAATAACTGTCGGATGAATAGATCATTTGTCCTTTCACGTCTTATTTTTCATATTTCTCAGATTTTCCGCAGGAGTATGTGACTCCTTTCTTTGTGAGGCAAAGCATCATACCTATTATTTTTTCTTAAATTTTAAGCATATAATACAGTTGCAAGGTAGATCAACTTTAGCGTGAGGAGCTCAGTGAGACCAGGCTTACACAAAGTGCCTTCAGCCTCATAGTAGGCCTTCTAGAAAAGCATGTCCCTCCCTTTGTCCCTAGAGTGCTTTAAAAAGGATCCTATTTACAAGAGAAAATTGATTCCCACACAACTGTTTCTCTCCCGCACATCTGCGATGTAAATCACAGCTTCCTGAAGAGCATCTTCAGAGCTCGTAAACTCTCAGAATTGGAAGGGACCTTGAAGATCCCTCATCCTCTTCTCTCTCAGGCCACCCCAATTTACAGATGAGGACATCGAGGGGCAGAGAGGGGACGTGACCTGCCCAAGGCCACACAGGAGACCAGGGACGCAGCAGGAAGGGGACACACTCCTCTCTCCCTGCAGTCCACGTCCTCCCATTGTGTCCAGCTGCCTCGGCCAATTTTAGCATAAAGGATGTTCGGGATGTTGCCAAGCTTTATGCTTCTTGGGAATGGGCTTCTTGGAGGTTTTGGTTTCCCTACCCAAACCCAGGCTCTGCTAGAGGCTGCTTTCATTCTTGCTAAGAGGCAAGGTCCAGCTTCCAGAAGGAAATACTCCCACCCTGCCTTTGCAGCCACTGTGATATTCGGTGAATGCTCCCAAAAGACACACGCCTACAAATGCGTCTGGCGTTTCCTGAGGGCCTCCCTTGGGCCAGCTCCTGTGCTGGCCTCCCGGGACGCAAAGACGGGCACAACCTCTCCCTGCTGGACTCCCTCGTGGAGGAGAAAGACACATGAACAGATGCCACAGAAACATGACAGAGCAAAGTCCCAAGTCCCTGGGAGACCAGTCTCAGGAGAGGGGCTGATGCTGTTTTAGGGCAAACCTGGATAGACGCTTCCACGAAGGCAGTGACCTCAGCACCAAGTTCCCGCAGCAGAAACTCATCAACCAGAACTCAGAGGTGAGACTGCCACGGTCAAGGGAAACCAGTGAGATTGTATACACTATGGTGGGAATGTGCATTTTTTTTCCCTTGGGAAAGAGTATACAGTTTTTCCTCTGGTTGTCAAAAAGGATTTTAACTCCCACTCCCCCACGAGGAGTTTAAGAATTACTGTGCTGTCAGATAAGAAGGCATTCCAAGCTAAGGCAACAGCATTTGCAAGTACAAGGGGTATACATACGGGTGGCATGTTGGGAAAACAGAATCTTTGAGGTCAGGCACCAGGAGGAAGGCTGCAGAGCAGGCGAGTAGATGGGGCATGAAGGACAGCGGATACTCTCAGGTGCAGGTAGGGGTTTACCTGGTGGGATCGTAAGGATGTTCTCTTGAGTCCTCTGTTATCTTTAAAGATACTCTTGCTTTTCAAGCCCTGCTCTAAACGGCCAATTGTCTAAGCTTTCTCAGAGCCCTGCAGCTCCCTCTGGCCCCAGGTGAGTATAACCATCCCCCAAACTGGCACTGCTAGCATCCAGTGTCACAGAGGAGAAACTGAGGCCCAGAGGAGGGGAACATGGATCGCCCAGCCACAGAGTTGGTGGGACTGGGAGTACAGCCCGGTCACACCAGCTGCTCTGCCACCCTGGGTCACCTTCCATGTGACCTCAAAGCACTGCCTTTCCTGAGCACCTGCCCGCAGCCCATGGCCAAGCCCTGCCGGGGAGGCCCAAGGAGGAGAGGTCCACAGCCCCGCTCCCTCCTGCCCACCTCTGCACCCTCGCGACTCCCCGGTCATGTATAAAACATTCCCAGAAACCACTTACTCCTCATGCATTTTCCATGAGGCCAGGCCCGAGTTAAAACATATAAACATAAAAATATCAAGAAGCACTTTTTTTTAAAAAAAAAAAAGGCCACATTTCATAAAATACCAAGAGACCATCTCTGCACTCGCCCTGCTCCCCCTCCGTGGGTGGTTCATTCCTTCCTCTCTTCTCCCCTCCCCTGCTTTTCCCTCCTCTGTTAACCTTGCCCCTTCTCAATGTCTGCTCTTGTTTCTTCCATTTTCCTTTTCATTTTTCTCCTCTCTCTTCTTTTTCTCTTTCCTGGAACTTTTTTCCCATTCGCTTGCCTCGCTCTCTCTGTGGGTTCCCACCTGTGTTCCGCTGGTTCTTCCCGGCTCTATCCT
This sequence comes from Propithecus coquereli, assembly GCF_000956105.1. Lineage (NCBI taxonomy): Eukaryota > Metazoa > Chordata > Mammalia > Primates > Indriidae > Propithecus > Propithecus coquereli. The sequence goes on from NW_012145634.1 coordinate 3,502,742, forward strand.
CCTCCTCTCTCTCCATAGGTCTCTGATTTGCTTTCTCAGTATCTCTCTGAATTAGCATCTCTTGTTTTCTCCCTGCTTGGTTCCTGTCAGTTTCTTCGTGCCCCTCCCACGTCTATGAAAATAGCCAAAAATACAAAGAATGACAACGATACCAAGCGTTGGTGAAAATACGGAGCAACGGGAACCCCGGGCACTGCTGGTAGAAGAATAAGTAGAGGCAACCGCTCTGCAAACTTTTTGGCTGTTTCTACTAAACCTAAACATGTATTTACCCCATGACCAGATATTCCATTCCTAGGTATATTGCAAGGAGAAATGAGGGTTTCTGTCTCCCAAAAGGGATGCAGGAGAATGTTCATGCCAGCTTGCCTCATAATAGCCAAAACTGGAAGCAGCCCAAATGACCGTCAACAGGAGAATGGATAATTGAATTCTGTATATTTCTACATTGGAATACTGCACAGCAATAATAAAAATGAGCTACTGCTACACAAAACAATATGGATCCATCTCCAAAAACCAAAAGCCTCAACACAAAAGAGTATATACTGGTATGTTTCCACGTATTACTATTTAAAGTTTAAGAACAGGTAAAACTAATCTGTGGTGCTAGAAGCCGGAAGAGTGACTGTCTTTGAAGAGAGGTGCATTGACTTGGGGGCAGGGGACACAAGCGACACTTCTGGGGTGTTGGAAATGTTCTACGTCTTGATCCAGGTAGAGTACAAACATGGATAAAATATTCACCAAGCTGCACACTTTTAAGATTCATGGAGCTTCTAGTACGTGAGTTTTAACACAACAAAAAATGAATAAAACGTAATAATACATAGTATGGCTTATTATACTTTTTATACCTATAATAATGATTATTGTCACAATTGGGAAATGCCTTGGACTTAGGGCGCATGGGCTCTGACACGTTTCTGATCCCATCGATTGAGATGGGGGTGAGCATCTATGTCGCTCACGGAGGAGAGCCCACCTTCCTACTGAAGGGAGTCAGGTCCTTGAACCCCACAGATGTCGCTGCCACCAAAGAGCCAAACAGCCTTGAGACCGTTTGCAAAGACCCGCCTCAGAGGGAGAAACCGTTCCCATTCAGTTCTCACTGAAGGCGTCTGTCTGATGCTTCGTTATTTTTTCCCCTGATTCTTTGCAGTAACTATTATGATTATCGTTTAACTCAACATTTACTCCGATAAGCAAGCAGTTAATTAACAGCACAAAATCTGAACCCAAGTTAATAGGAAGGAGGATGGCCTAGACGGAAACCTCAAGAAAATTGTTCTGTCCACAGAGCCATCAGAATACTACTGCGGCCAACAGAGGGGCTTGGAGGGAAACCAAAACTCAAGGCCGGGGACTCTGAAAGGCCTTTATTTATGTTTTTCTTCTTTATTCGAATCCTCCCAGGAGGGGAGGAAAACATAGAATCCAGTTTTCCTGCCTCAACAGCGTGGGTGTGAGCCCAACACACACAACCCTTGAAGGCAAACTAAACCTCACTTATTTTCATTGAAGGGGAGAACTTAGACCAGAGGGACTCCAGCACTATTAGTTAAATAATGGTGCTTAAAAATGCATTGAATTTAGCCGTCTCCCCACCCCTAAAAAAAAAAATCTGGAATTTTCCTATTGAGTATACTTTTTCCTCTTGCCCATGAATATTAATGCTCCTCTCAGAGAGATCTACTTGAAAAAAAAAAAAAAAAACAAGAATAAATTAAATACCTACAGATTTTTCTAATTCCTCTTTTTGGTGACATGCCGTCATTACATCAAATTACCGAGATGGGCCCGCTCCCTCTTTTTTTTCTTTTTGGGTGAAAATTATGGAATATAAAGTATATGTAAATGGTGCAAAGAGGAAAAAAAAAACTGTGAAGGAAGAATAGGGGAAGGGAAAGCATTAGGTATTCCATTGGCGTCGTAGTCAGCCAATTAATCAAGCGGTGGCGAGAAAAAGATGCAGAAGGGATGAGTTCGCCCTTCATGTTGATGGGGCCGGCGCAGGGCAAACGCTACGGCACCTGAGCTCACGGTTAGGCATGCAGAAAGGGATCATGGGAATATCTTCCCGTCTTTGTCTTTCTCGTGAAGGATGGAAAATGTCAAGCTGTTGTTTGGCTGGATTGAGGGGGGTGGGGGTGGGGGAGAGTCGAGGAGAATTCGCAGTCTGGCGAGGCAAGGTTTTAACTCTTTGAGGACGTCTCTGCCTCCCCTCGCTCCCCAGCCCCAGCCCTACCTTCTTCTCCTTCTCCCAGCCCCCCCTGAGCACATCTGTAGGGAACTCTGCCTGCAAACAGCAAGTGGGAAGGAGCTGATTGATGGTGACATGCAGGCTGGGGCAGCCAGAGCATGTGCATGCGTGCATGTGTGTGTGTGTGTGTGTGTGTGTGTGTGTGTGTGTGTTTGCGCACACACGTGTCAGGGGAGAGGGGCAAGAGGCATTTTTCCTTTCCCCTATGAGTGTTCTTTGTTCATTCTGGAAACAAGCATGTGTGACCCCTTCTCTCTCCAGCCCTGTCGTGTCCCCCTGGAAGTGAGCAGTGCCTAGAAATCAGAGAGCGGCTGCAAAGAAGAAAACGGTGGTGCCAGGAGGGCGGCCTGGCAGGCGACCCCTGGAACAGTCAGAACGCCACAGCAACCCTGCAAAGGCTGACCGTCCCTGGGGCTGGTGCTAGAGGGGGAATCTCAGCACAGGGCTTATCCTTCATACCAACTGCAACTATAATACAAGAGCGGCAATTGGCCAACTTCGCTGGCAGTGCCCTGTCTATGCTTACGTAAATTTCCATGTGATTTCACCATTTTCCAACTCTGGCAAATCCATAGTCCCAAGGAAAAGTGTGTGATTAATGCATTATTGAGAAAATCAGTATTCGATATTTCGCCACCTGCCCTTGGAATGGGCATGATGGGCACTGCGTGGTCTGCTTGGCAGGTGAGGATGCTGAGGGTAGAGACGGAGATGGCTTGGTCTAGGCCACCGAGCAGGCACGAAGGAGCTCAAGCCCTGTCTGCAGCGAAGCTCTCTCTGTCCTTCGGCCTCAGACGGATGGGCAAAATGCCCTGTGCCCTGCTCGGCTGCCCTCTCCAGGCCAGCCCACGGCAGTTGGCAGTTGGCAGTTGTCACGTGAGCCCAGTGCAAGCCCCAGATACGGGGTCCAATCTGCACTGGACGTGCGATTCGCAGAGCAGCAGCACCTCCCACCTGAGACCACACCGGAAATGCAGAATCCCTGGCCCCAGCCCTATTGGACCAGAACCCACATTTCAGCAACAATAACCTTCGTGTGCACGTTGAAGTTTGAGAAACGCTGCTTTAAGGCAAACTTTTGCCCCGTATTTACTATATGAAATCTGGATGAGTCTGGTGATCAAAGGCAGCTTCTACTCCATGAAATACAGTACCAATAGCAAGTTCTGGGGCTAAGCGTGAGCATTGCTCCACTGCTCTATGTACATTCTCTCAGCCCATCCTCACATGCCCTATGGGATGGGTACTGTGGATATGCCCATATCACAGACGGAAACACAGAGACACAGAGAGGTGAGGTAACTTGTCCAAGGACACACAGCCAGTAGGTGGCATAACGAGAATTTGAGCCCAAGCATCAGCGTCCACCTCTGGGCCAATGATTCCCATGCTTGAGCAAGCACCTTAACCACCTGGAATGCTGGGAGAAACGTAGATTTCTGGGGCCCAGCCCAAAGTTTCTGAGTCGTGGGTCTGGGGTGCATCCCCCAATTTGCATGTCTATAAAAACGAGTTCTCAATCAGTGCCCAATGCTGATGTTGCAAATCCAGGGACTGCTCTTTGAGAACCACTGCTCACTGGAGAGTCATCACCACTGTTAAGAAACCAACTGGTTTCACGATCAAACAAATACAAATGAGTTTCAAATCAGTGCCCCCACCCTAAAAAGAAAAAGAAAAGTGAGGGGGAGGGTGTGTATGTGTAAGGAATCCCAAATAACCAAAATGCAAACAAACAAACAAAAGAGTGAAAGATGCTTCACAGGAGGGAAAATCGACTTCTGATGATCCCTGATTTGGTGGCATTAGCTGTCCCAGCGCTCCTCGTTGCCACAGCTAATTGAGAGCACAATACGGCATCATCGCTGTAATAATCCTTTCCGTTATTTAACCTGGCCGATGCTTGGGGCTATAATGAGTTTCCTTCCTCTGGTCATTAAAGCGACATTTACGAGGCCCAGGCTGTCCCAGCCATGCTCTCTGCAGGACACCAGAGACGGCAGCAGATAAAGAAGTTCTGGCCCTCCCCAGGTGGCTGGCTACGCACCCCCATCGGGAGGGGAGGGGGTGCATAATTCTGAGGCCAGGGGTCCTGAAAAGGATTCACAGCCGAGGTGACCTGCTAATAGTTGAGTGTTACTTTCTTACAGTTGGACACTGTTTGGAAAAAGTATATCCGTTAACGGATTAAAAAAAACAAAAAATTTCAAGATAAAAAAATTGAAACCTGGCCAATAGTGAGACCTTGTCTCTACAAAAGATAAAAAAAAAAAAAAAATTAGCCAGGCATGGTGGAGCACACCTGTAGTCCCAGCTACTTGGGAGGCTGAGGCAGGAGGATTGCTTGAGCCCAGGAGTTGGAGGCTGCAGTGAGCTACGATGGCAGCCACTGCACTCTAGCCTGGGTGACAGAGCAGGACCCTGTCTCTCAAAAAAAAAAAAAAGATGCAAAATTGATAGTCAAACTTCCAAAGTTCCTCTCTCCAAGGACGATCACTTAAAAAATGTCTGGTAATCATGTTAAAAATTTTCTCTCTCTCTGTCTCTCTCTCTTCCTTTCCTCCCCTCCCCGCACCTCTCTGTCTGCCCTATCACATGCAGGTATATAACCAGGTGCAGCCCTGCACATCGGAAAGCAGTGGTGGGAAAAGACTAGAAGACCATCAGGCAGGCGCGGGCTGGAAGCATGTTGGGGCAAAGGGGTCCTGTCGGCTGGAAGTGCAGCGTGAGGATCAGCAGCCCCGGAGAGCTGACCCACGAGAGGGAGGGGACCCACAGCAGAGGAGGCCGGGGAGTCGGCAGGGCCTGGCTCATGGAGGGCTCATCTGGCCCGGGTGTGCAATTCGGACTTTCCCCTAAAAGGAATGGGGAGCCATGGAAGGTTCTTAGCAGAGAAAAGACTGGTTCATTTTTGCCTTTTAGGGAGAGGTCTCTGGCGACTGGTGTTGGATTGGACCGAAAGGAGAGAAACCAGGAGCAGGGAGTCTGGCTGCATCGGATTCATCATAGCTAAGGAATTTTAAAAGAATAATGACAGGGTGCCAAGCAGGAGGTATGTTTGGGTGCTGGGCACTTTCTGATCAAGGAAAATGGAATTCTGCCTCCTGATGTTTCTCTTCTGCAACTCCAAGGAGGTGTATCAAAAAACAAAAAAAAAACTTTTTAAGTCCCCAGACTCCCCTGTGTATATCTCTTCATCTCTCTGAGCCTCAGTTTCCTTATCTGTAAAATAGACAATTTTGCTGAAAATTTCCATTCAGCGAAGTGTTCAAGCAGCAAATGGATATGGCTGGATTTTGCAAATTATAAAGTTCCTTACCAAGAAGCAGCTGTGGCTGCTGCTGTTGTCCTTATAGCTGATTGTGTTTGTCACTCTTCACATACTTCGCAGAACTTTTCACGGTCTGCCTCCTGTTTCTATCCTCGTGATGCTTCGGCTTCTGCCTCTAGAGCAGCAATGTCGAATAGAACTTTCTGCGATGAAAGAAACATCGTAGACCTGCGCTGTCCAGTATGGAGGCCACTAATTTCACGTGGGGCACTGGAAACGTGGCCAGTGTGACTGAGAAACCACATTTTTTATTTTATTTAATTATAATTAATTTACCTTTAGATTTAAATAGCCACCACCGTCGACTCTATTGGACAGTACAGACCTAGAGAGAAAAATTCTTAAAAACATGGACTATGTCCTACCCACCTTGCAATCCCCCCTTTACAATGGACGGATGGATGGATAGATGGTTGGATGGATGGACGTACGAGTGGGTGGGTGGTTAGATGGATGGATGGATGGATGGACTGATAGATGGATGGGTGGGTAGATGGATAGATGGATGGATGGACAGACGTACGAGTGGGTGGGTGGATGGATGGATGGATGGACTGATAGATGGACGGATGGATGGATAGATGGATGGATGGATGGACGTACGAGTGAGTGGGTGGTTAGATGGATAGATGGATGGATGGATAAATGGCTGGCTGGCTGGATGGATGGATATAACAGGTGCTTACCACTACAGTTGAAAGTGTTCCCAAATCAAACTAAAACCATCAGGTTCACTCCATTGCTTACAAGTTGAATAACATAAAACAAAGTATTTCACCTCTCAGAGCCTTGGTTTCCTCACCTTTAAAATGGGGGTATAATAATCCCAACCTCAGAGGGCTGTCATGAGGGTCCAATGAGGTAATACACGTAAGGGAGCCCTTCAGCATACAGTGGACTGCACGAATGCGTGGCATCACTATTATTTGTCATGCCCATTGAGCGACTGAGCAAAGGGAGCAGTGGCTCCTGATGCATAGTAGGTCCTCAATAAAAATTTGATAAATAGAGGCAAAAATGAGTAAACCGTTATTTACAATAGGAAGCACAAGCCAAGGGGGGGGTGGGGGCAGAAGCATGGTTTCTGGGAACAGCTTCAGCTTCTATGTATGTTTCAAGTTTCTAAGATGCTGATGGAAAGATGACTCCTTTCTAACTTTGAAGAGAAATGCCTCCTCTTCAGTCAACTTGGAAAAGAGGGCTGAGCTGGGGGCTAGAGACCTGGGTCTGGTCTCGTCCAGACTGTGTGAGCCTCTCTGGGTCTCAGTGGCCCCATCTCTAAAATGGGCAGCTTTGTCCCAGAGCTCTCCAACTGCCCTTCCAGCTTTGACTCTCATTGGTTCTCCTTCTCAGAGCTCTGGCTCCAGAGTGGACTCTGGGACACCCAGTTGATAACCCAGGCAGCTGCCTGCTTGGGGGCAGATTACCCATCCCAGAGGTATTTGTGTTCTCTGCTAAAAAGTCCCTCATTAAAACAGAAACACCCCCACGGGCAGGTAACAGCTCCCACCTGGATGGAGCAGGTCCAGCCCTGTGGGGTGTGGAGGTGGGCAGGTTCTGATAGGAGGGGCTATATCTTGGGGGGCAGCCCACATTGTGTTAGGGCTCTCTCTCCCTCTGTTCCCACCCACAACCCCACCCTTCCTTATTACTCTTTTCAAGAACAGAAATAACTGGCGCTGAATCGATGAGCCCTGGGAAATTTTCTCCTACCCCTTCTTGGTCTTTTATGAGTGATATTGTAGAAAATGTATCGACATGGCATAATGTTGACAATCAATTTTTAAGTGGGAAAAAGCTACAAGGGAAAAAAGCAGGTTACAGAGTCCTACGTGTGGCACGATGCTATATTTTAAAGATATATACTATTTAAATGTGTATTTATATGTATAAGTATGAATTTTATGGGGAAAGGATTCTGAAAGCACATGCAGCAAAATGCTAATGGGCGCTTTCGCTGGGAGGTAGAAATAAGGGATTTTCGAAAATGTGCTTCCCCCAGTTCCGTGACGTGTAAGTCACTGGAGCAGCAATGGCCTGGTGGTTCGCTCACCTCAATGGCCTCAGCACCTGGCATAGTGCTGACACATAGTAGGTGCATAAGAAATATCTGCCAAATGAACAGAGAGGAATTTTTTCTGCACATTTTCCATAATGTGTGTGCCTTGCTCTTATAAAGAGAAAATGAATAAGCGCTCATTTGTTAAGTGATTACTTTTAAAACCAGTCACCTAGTCTAAATATAGCGCCATTATCCATTGGGACTCTGGACGTAGAAGGAGATGAGCTGCTCTTGGACAGCAGGACGGAGCCTGGGGAGAGAGAGGATGCTGTTTGGGGTGGTGGGCAGAGCCTGGCACACATCCTTGGGCTGCAGGGGGCTCTGTGAGGGCACCTGGGCTCAGCCTTGAATGCAAAGGGAGCTGCAGACAGCACACTCGGGCGGCTGCATTCGCAATATATTGGCGCCACCCCTGTGCTCCCTGGACAGGGCAAGACAGCAGCCTCACACTTGCAGAAGACCAGGATGGTGTGAAAGCCAACAGTCAGTCTGTCCTGGATCACTGGTGCTAAGGAAGCCCCTCTTCCCAGACCAGCGCAGGCCAACGATGGGCAAGTCTCAGGTTGGAGGCAGCCAAACCTACGTTTAAGTTGGGACATCACTCCGCCTCTCTGAGCCTCAGTTTTCTCATCTGTACAATGAAAATAATGCTGTCTTCCTTACCTGGTTGTTGAGAAGGTTAAGGGAATCATGCATGTACCACACTAGCTTTGAGCACGGCACCCAAGCTGCATTAACTGGCCGATAATTGGAAGTTGCCACCCCATCATTGTGATGATTTTAGGTCTTCTTGGGACACTTTGGGAATGACCTGTCTGTCCTCCTGAGGTCAGCGCTCCTAGCTTACATCCTGGCCACAGGGGGCTGAGGTCCTTCCACTCTTTGCTTCTTCCACGATCTCTCGCCCTGGGCCCAGCCCACCCACTGCAAGTTAGCGTTGCCCTGATAAAGCCACACTTTGAAAAGAGGGAATCTGGGCTCAGAACAGATTCCCTGTGCAGGAAATGGGATATTCTGCAGAAAAGAGAAGACAGAGGGAATCTGCAGCCGTGTATCAGTTAGCAATTGCCGTGTAACAATTAACCCCACCACTTAGTGATCTAAAATAAAAACTAGTCATTATTTCTCATGGTTTCTAGGGATTGGGAATTTGGGAATGGCCCAGCTGGGGGTGATGCTGCCTTGGATCTGTTCTGAGAGTGTGGTCAGATGGTGGCCGGGATGGGAACATCTCAAAGGGTTCTTCACCTCCATGCCCAGTGCCTGGGCTGGACAGACTCAGACACCTGGTGGTGCAGATGGTGGAGATGCATGGGTATCTCTGTCTCTATGCCTTCTCTCCGCGTGGTCTTCCCAGCACAGTGGCTTCAGGGCAACCAAATACATTCCAGAGAAATCTAGAGCGGAAACTACAGTGCTGATTCACCCTTGCCATAGTTTATTTGTTAGAAACAAGTCACTAAGACCTACCCAGATTCAAGGAAGAGCATGATGATACTCCACCTTCTATGGAAGAAGTATAAGGACAGTCCTGGGGAGGAGGGGAGGAACTCTGGCTCTGTGGCTCACCAGGACAGAACAGAAGCACAAAAATCACGCAGGCCCAGCTCAATAGAAAGACGGACTTTCTGGCCCTCTGGTCTTCCCGCCAAAGTCCAGGTAGGCTGTTTGGAGGGGGAGTGAGAGCTCCCTGGGGACAGGTGTTGCAGCAGAATCCAGCTGTTCACTCCCGCATAGGTGGGACCTGAGCCACTGGCAACTTGGGCTCTGGAGTTAGGCAGGCCTGAATTCGCACCTCATTCTACCTCCTGGTTGCTGTGTGGTCTTAAGACAGCCGCTGCACCTCTCTGAGCCTCGGCGCCATCATCTGTGCAATGGGGCTGGGCGATCACACCACCCTTTCAGGTTTCTCGTGTGGATTACGTGGCTGGGCCTGTGGAAGGTGTTCAGCACAATGCCTGGCCCAGCACAGGCATTCCGGATGCCAACTCCTTTCCAGAAGGAGTCTGAGAAGTGAGAGATGGGTGTTAGAGGGAAGTCTGCGGATTGGTTTTCTATTGCAGTTGTACCAAATTCCTACATCCTTAGCAGCTTAAAGCAACACACGCTTATAACGTCACAGGTTCTTTAGGTCAGAAGTAGGACATGGGTATCACCGGGCTAAAATCAAGGCGTCAACAGGGCTGCATTTCTTACTGGAAGCTGTGAGGTTGGTGGCGGAATCCGGTTGCATGTGGTTGAAAGACTGAGGTCTCTGTTTCCCCGCTGGTGTTGGCTGGGATTCAGGAGGCGAGGGTGTGAACATCTTTGGGAGTCATTACCCTGCCCACCGGAGTGTGTATCAGTGTGGTAGCACTGCTAGCTCTCTTCTAACCAGGAGGTCCGGTGTTTGCCACCAGACACATTGAACCAGGATGTCACTGACACTTCAGCAAGGATTACTGTTAAGGTCACAGGGGTACACTAAATGCCCCTCCATCCAAAGGAAAGAAAGTAAGGAAGGCAGGGAAAGAAGAATCCCACCATTCTCTGAGCACCTACTACGTGTCAGGTCTCCCACGTGCTATTACTTCATAGCGTCTCGCAGCACACATGACCATCCCCATTTTACAGACAAGAAAACCAAGGCTCGGGGAGGAAGGGACTTGTTCAAGACCACAGGGTAAGTGACAGCTGAGAGTGGGATTCGAACCCGGGTCTGCCTTCCTCTGCCCCTTATAGTAAGGTGTTTCCAGCCTTAGATCCACAAGTCTATGTGGCAAGAAACGTGGCCCAGCTGACCCCACTGGCGGGCCAGGAGTGCAGGGCCACTCGCCACCTCCCTGTGGGCTCCTTCCTCCGTGTCAAAATATCCTACTTCAGCAAGGTCACGGCGACTCCCTCGGTCTGCGGGAAGTGTGGAGGGACGTGACCCCAGGCAGCTCTCTGCAGGAGAGGCCGCTCTGGTCCCCAGTGGCAGCGGGCCACAGAGATGCTCTCCCGGCAGCCAGCTGCGCCCAGCAGAGGAGGACGTCGGAGGAGGTGCTGGCGTGTGCGCAGAAATTCAGCAGGAGCAGCCCTGTCCTCAAATTTACGGCCGTGACCTGGCTTCAGGTCCCCAGCTGGTGGTGAGATCTCAGCACTCAGGAGGCTGCATTCCAATTAGAAAAAGTTTCCCTGTGTGAGTTTGGTTGGGTTTTATTTTATTTCCTATTTCTTTGTTTGCAGCCCCAGGCACCAAGAGTTGCTAGGACCAGAAAAGCCCAAATTCGCTAAATCCTGCGCGGGAAGGAAAACAATGAACTAGACATTACACAGGAGGAGCGGCGAGGGGTCTGGGATTCCATTAGGCAAACCTGGGGTGGAATCCCAGGCCCCCCGTGTTTTCCCACACAAGGGAATGGGACCGGCGTCTGCCACATCACTGCTCAGAGCCTCCGTCCTCTCCGCGGTGAAGGGAGAGAAAATAAAAAGGGTGATTGTGAGGGAAACACCAGCGGGGTGCAGGAAGTGTCTGGCATCGTATCAGTGGTCCTCCCTCCTGGGGACATAGGAACTGCGGGCTGGAGACCGTGGGCTCTGCTTCCCAGCCACGTCCCCGCCTGACTCTGTTTCCCCATCTGGAAAGCGAGGGAGCAGCCTTGACTGTGTCCCGCGTTTGGGTCCTGGCTCCTCCGCTCCCCAACTCTGTGGCCTGGAGAAGTCACCTCTCGGAGACCCACCAGAGGCGGGGAAGCCGTGCCCGCCTCAAAGGCGGCAAGGACCAAACGCACGTGAAGTGCACGACACACAGCAAGAAGGCTTCTAGGGGCAGGTGTCTGCAGCGTCAAGATCATTGCCCCAAAATGCAGAGGCTGTGACCAAGGGGGGTGTCGTATTCTCGCCCGGACCCTTCACTTTGTGTGACCTGCGCCGGGTGATAAAGAACTTCCGCACTGCCCTCGGCTCACGCCCCAACTGCCACGCCCCTGTCCCCACCACCCACTCACATGCACAGCCTCTTCCTCACACACACTCATGCACATGCATGCACACACATGCACACTCTCACACATGCAGACACAGGAGCGCACATGGGCACACTCCCTCTTACACACTCCCTCTTACACACTCTTCACACATCTGTGCTATACACACACTCTATTTCACACACAAACATATATACTCATATAGACACGTACGCAGTTGTACTCACACAACATGTGTGCACACATGTACACACTCTACCTCTCATATACCCAGGTACACACACACACGTACAACTCTTTCACACACACTCTTGTTTACATGTACACACGTGTGCACACTCCATCTCTTTCACACACTCTCACGTACACACACGCACTCTTATACATACACACATGCACACTCTCACATGCTCACATACACATGTACACAAATGTACACACACAATCTCTCATACACATACATACCTTCCCTCTCTTGTGTGCGCGATCTCATGTACACACACACACATGTACACACTCTCACACACTCATGTACACTGTACATATACACACACGCTCTCCCTCTCATGCACACACACACATGTGTACACACATTCACACACACTTGCATACGAACACACACAGACACTCTCCCACACTCACACGAACATGCACACGCGTGCACACGCAGTCTGTCTCTCACACACGCTTTGCACGCGCCCGCCTCCCCCGCCGGCCTGTGTGGGCATCTCTGCATCGCCAGCCCCACCTGCGGCCTCCCCAGCGGCTCTCGGCCCTGGCGCCGCCACGTGCTCCGCATCAAGGCGCCCCGGTCCTCTGCCTGCTCGCTGGGTGTGGCCCACGGGAAGCCCCCACAGGAGGCGGGGAGGTGGGGCTGGGGAGCTCCCTTCCACGGGGTCCCCTCGGGCTGGCCGCTCCCCACCCCGACGGCCACAGCTCTGGTCAGAGCACCCCTGACACTCGGCCTCCCTGTCGTGGGGTTATGGGAACCTCTCCCCTCCTTTGCCCCTTTGCACCTGGAGGTGTGATCAGCTTCCTGCTGCTACTGATCCCCCAGGTACCGCCCTGCCCTGGGGTCCCCTACATCCTGTCCCCATGTTCATAACCAGTCCCTTTCACGATGCTCCTCAAATGACCCCATGGAGAGATTCCATCTGCCTCCTGCAAGAACCTCTCCAGCCACACTGCCTCCCTCTGCCCTCTGCCTCTAATCTCCTCTCGCAGAGGGGCTTCCCAAAGTACGCCCTCCGCACCCCCTGCCCTGCTCCCAGACCTGCCGCACCAAGGCATTGCTCAAAAGCCAGCCACCCTCTCTGGCTGTCTCCCGCGGGCTCCCTCCCCAGCCCACCCATTCCAGCCGCATGGGAAGGATCAGCACCCCCACACCCCACCATCTTCACCCCCGGCATCTCCTGGGCTCGTCCTACCTGCAGCATAACATGCATTGGCTTCTCCCAGCGACTCGATAGAGCAGGTGTGATTATTGGCCTCGGTTCACAGATAGGAAATGATCTTGGCCTTCCAGCCTCACACTCACTCCCCGAGGTCCCCGCAGGGCAGGTTCTCCCCACTCCTCTTGGCTCATGCAGTGCCGACCCATCCTTCTCCCACGCCACCTCCCCGAGAGACCTTCCCTCCCCCGAACTCACAGCACGCAGTTGCTTGTCTCAACTGTGGGCACCCCTGCTGGGCTGCTGTTAGGAACACTAGCTATTCCTCTGCACGGTGGCATTGGGGAAGCACAAAAGCCAGGCTGGGACCAGGCAGTGATCAGGGAAGGCCTCCGGGAGGAGGTGATGAACAAGCCAACATGAGATAGTCAGGGCAACACTAGGGAAGAGAGTTGTCTGCAGAAGCGGCAGCATGTGCCAAGGCCCTGAGGCAGGAGAGGCCACATCGCACTTATGAGAATTATCCATCATTTAGTATAACCCACTGATGCTTAACCAGGGTGGTTTTGGCCTCCAGGAAATATTTGGCAATGTCTGGAGATATTTTGGGTTTTCACAAGTCAGGGAGGGGGGCGGTGGTGCTACTGGCCTCTAGCGGTGGAGACCTGGGATGCTGCTAAACATCCTACAACGCACAAGACAGAGCCCGCCACAAAGAGTTCCCAGCCCAAATACCAACAGTGCCAAGACTGAGACACGCTGCTACACCAGCAGCATCGGCATTGCCTGGGAACTTGTGAAGCATGCGAATCCTCTGGCCCCACTCCAGACCTGTCGAATCAGAACTCCGAGGGGTGGAAGCGCTTATTGTACCACGCCCTCCAGGAGGTCCCGAGTCTCTCCCGCAGTGTGAGAACCGCTGGTGCGGCCAGAGCCGGGCTTCCCAGCCCTGCCTGGTTGAACGGCGGAGTCACCTAGGAGTTTCCACAGCACACGGCAATGAGCTCCTATCCCCAGAGACCCTGATTAATTAGTCTAGGAGCCCAGGCGTGGGCAGCGAAGGGTAAGAACCACCGAGCAGCCAAATGCAGGGAGCAGAGAGAGGATACAGGGACCAGCCCAACAGGGCCTTCAATCCCATGCTAACGAGGGTGCATTTCATCCGGAGGGCACTAGGGAGCCACGGAAGGGTTTAAAGCAAGGCAGTGGCACTCTCAGATAGCTTTGAAAGATCTCTGCCTTCAGGGAGGAGGCTGGATGAGAGAGGTGAAGGCCAGAGGCAGGGAGGCCAGTGAGGAAGCAGAGACGTGATGGGACCTCGAGTCACAGCCATGTCCCCCTAAAGAGATGTTGAAACTCTAATGCCTGGCGCCTGTGAGTGTGGCCTTATCTGGGACTAGGATCTCTGTAGATGTAATCCACGTAAGATGAGGTCACACTGGATTGGGGTGAGCCATAAATCCAGTGCCCGGCGTCCTTATACAGACAGGGAGACGTACAGACACACAGAGGCACGGACGTACACAGAATGGTGTGACAGCCACCTGCAGACAGAGGCAGAGTTAGGAGGGACGGAGCTGCAAGCCAAGGATTGCCGGCAACCACCAGAGGCTAGAAAAGGCAAGGACGGATTCTTCCTTACGCATTCGGGGGGAGCCCTGCCCGCCGACACCTTGATTTCGAGTGTCCAGATTCTACAGCTGTGAGATTATAAAGTTGGGTCATTTTAAGCCACCCGATTTATAGTACTTTGTTACAGCAGCCCTCGGAACTAATCCAGGGAAAATGTGGCCCAAAGCTGAGACCGATGACCCAGGCAGATCAGGCCCCAGATGCGTCCAGCCAGCTGCTGTCCCCGAGGCCTGCTGAGGGCTGGAAGGCTGGTGGGAGGCAGCCCAGGTTCACACAGAGCAGGTGCAGGGCAGCAAGGACAGTCAGGGCAACTCGTTGACCTCATGTCCCACATCTGCTCTCTCTGCCCCAGATGCACTGACCTCCTCACTCTTGCTCTTTCTTGAACAGGCACACGCCTGCCACAGGGCATTTGCACCTGCTGTCCTCTCTGCCTGACATGCCCTTCCCACAGATATGGGAGGTAGTACACCCTTGCCTTCTTCAAGTCTGTGTTTGAATGGCATCTTTCTCAATGAGTCCTCCCTTGACCACTTTACTGAGAGTGTAGCCCTCTGTCCAATACCCCCATCCTCCCCGCCACTCGCTCTTCATTTTAATAGTTAGATTGACTTTCTGGCCTTCTATATTATTCGTTTGTTGTGTTTCATGTTTCTCTCCTCCCGCTGGAATGAAAGCTCCCGAGAGCAGGGTTTTGGTCCCTGACGTGTCCCTTGTGTCCAGTGCAGTGCCTGGCACACAGCAACACCCGAGAAAGTTGTTGATTGAGTAATCAACCCACCACTTATTGGTTGTGAACTGCAGGCCAGATCCTGAGTGAACACATCCACATCCATGATCTCACTCGCTCCTCCAAACCCTAGGAGGATGGGGAGGGGAAGTCACCGCGCCCTTCCTCGGACAGAGATGGGGAAGCTGAAGTGGGAGAGGCGAGGGGCCTTACCCAAGGTCACGCATCTGGTTGGGGTGAAGCCACCATCTGCACTGACCGGAAACTGAGAAGAACAGGTAGGTCTGGCCCCTTCTATGCAGCCGGGGGTCCAACAGAACCAGTGCTGTCACTGATTCTGTCTCATCTCATTTAATTGGCTAATGTTGTTGAGCACCTACTATGTGCTGGGGTGTGTTCTGGGGACTCAGCAAATGAGCAAAAAATGTAGTCCTTCCTCTCCAGTTCCTACAACTTTGTGAAATGGGACATTCCCTAGAGCCCCATGTGGGGTGACGGTGGTGATGATGGTGATGGTGATGATGGTGATGATGGTGATGATGATGATGGTGATGGTGATGATGGTGATGGTGATGACGGTGATGGTGGTGATGGTGATGATGGTGATGATGGTGATGGTGATGGTGATGATGATGATGGTGATGATGGTGATGATGGTGATGATGATGATGGTGATGGTATGAGGGTGATGATGATGATGGTGATGATGGTGATGGTGATGGTGATGATGGTGATGGTGATGATGGTGATGGTGATGACGGTGATGATGATGATGATGGTGATGGTGATGATGATGATGGTGATGGTGATGATGGTGATGATGGTGATGGTATGAGGGTGATGATGATGGTGATGATGGTGGTGACGGTGGCGACAGCTGACTTTTACTGAGTCTCGCTATGTATCCAGCCCCACGTGAGCGCTTTATCTTGCTTAATCTTTCCAATCCCCTTTGAGGGGCACTATTCTTATCCCTGCTGAACAGATGAGGAAACTGAGGCACAGAGAGGGGTCGCCACGCAGCTCGCAGGTGGCAGGGGGAGCCATGAGCCCCACACACGCAGTTTCGCTGCAGGACTTCCCTTCCCCGCTCAGCCCACGCTTTTCCCGGAGGTGCGCGTGGGAATGCACAGGGAGCACAATCCAACCCACCGCGGGAGTTATTTGCAGTGATAAATAGCACGTGTAACAGAAGTTTACACAAATCGTTAGCGGAGGATTTACGTGGCGGAGGTGGCGGCAATGGCCTGTGACCGGCACCTGTGGCTGCTAGGACTCTGCACAGTGACAGCATCGCTGGCTCACTGCAGCCTGGGGCTCTCCCCTTGGGTGCTGGCAGCCTGGCGCAGTGCGAGGCCAACAGCTGCTTGCCCTGGGGCTCCGGACACCATGGTCCCCTGCCGGGCTACCAGGGGCCCAGCCAAGGGGCAGAAGGAGGGGAAAACCCCCTCAGGGCAGTGCCAAGCAAATGTTAAGGTGGTGGGTGTGGAAGATGGAGCACAGTCCTCTGAGTAAGACATTCATTCATTCATTCATTCACTGAGTAAACATTTATTGAGAACCTACTATGTGCCATGCACCAAGCTAAGGGATGGGATCTAACGTGAGCAAAGCAAGCTGAGTTGTTGCCCTTGTGGGGCTTACAGTCTGGTGGAAGAGTCTAGATCAAAATCTAACCATACGAATAGAAAAGGAACGCTGCTGCATGAGGGTATATAACAAATGGACCTGGCTCGGACTAGGGAGGTGTGGAGGGGGATAGGAGAGACTTACACAAAGAAGTGAGGCTTGATCTAAAGTTTGAGAGAGAATAAAGTGCAAAGCATCTGAGCAGACAATGGGAATGGTATATGCAAATGTCCTGTGGCAGGATCAAGCTGCCAAGAGGTGGCTTGTATGCCTGAAGCTCAGAGACTCAGCAAGAAGAAAGTAGAGAGATGAGTTTGGAGAGGTAGTCAAGGGGCATCTCTCATAGAGCTTTGTGGGTCAGGGTCCGGGTTTAGCCCTAAAGGCAATGGAATGAGGGGAGTATGCACTCGCTTGACCAGACCTGCACTTTCGAAACCCCTCCGCTATGGAGTAGAGGACCGACAGATAGGTGAGGAGGCCAAAATAGACCCAAGGTAACCATTATGACTCCTGCAGTTATCACATAAGAGGCACTGGTGACTTGGTCGGATCCTTGGGGCATCTGGTTCCAATCCGGCTCTGACATTTATGGGTTCAGTGACCTTTGGCAAATGACTTCCTCTCCCTGAGCATCTGTAAAATGGGTATAATGCACCCACCATACCAGGCACTGAGAAGATGTTATAAGACATTAAAACTCAGAGCCCGACGCAGAGGAGAGGAAATTGGGAGAAACTGCCTCAGACCTCAGTTAAGTTCCGCAACTCTTCCTCTGCCCTTTTACTCTCTGATTTGATCTTGGAATAATCTAAGCCCCGCCACCACATTTTTTTCTCCTTTTTAAGGGACCTACAGGGGACATAATCCCCTGTACAAGACGATCTGGCTTTGGGGACATGGCCATTGGGGGATCAGATGCTTTTTAGGTGTCATCCTAGCTCTGAGGTTCTACCACTCCTTAGCTGGGCATTCAAGGCTTCCCACAGTCCAGCCCCAGCTCCTGACCCCCGGGGGGGGGCTGTCTTCCCACTGTGAGCAGGGACAGTCGAGGGGAGGTAGCAGGACAGAACCCACGGCCTTGGATAGCATGGTGGGAACTGGGGTTTTGTTTTTTCCTAAGGGCAATGGGAAGCCAGCACAGTAGAAGAGTGACAGGACCAAATTTCCAAATTTGTTGTTTAGCGTGACAACTCTAACCACAGGCGGAGAGTAGACTGGAGAGAAGCAAGACCAGAAACGTCGCCCAGAAATAGAAGTGGAAAACTTCAAGATGAAATCCATAGTGAGAACAGCTGGGGAGTACAGGACAGGGGGCACGAGGTTCAGAGAGGTGTCAGGGGTGACTTCCAGGTTGGGACCTGAACAACTGGAACTCCCTGAGTTAAAAGATCGTTACAGGCATCGCTGAGTCCATGACACCCGGCACATAGTAGGTGCTCAATGTTCGGTCTTGGAATGCAAAGACACATGGAATCTAGAGCCTCCTGGACAAGTGGTTCTTAGAGGAGGTAGAACCATCTCCCAAGGGGGAATGCAGGGTGTGGGGCACTTTCTACTATCCTAGTCCAGTGGTTCTCAGCAGGGGGATATTTTACACCCCTGGGAGACATTTGGCAATATCAAGAGATATTTTTGATTGTTATAACTTAAGGGAGAGACGCTACTCGCATCAAGTGGGTGGAGGCCAGAGATACTGCTACACACCCTGCAATGTCCAGGACAGCCCCCACAACAAAGACCTATCTGACCCCAAATGTCGGTTGTACCAAACTTGAGAAAACCTGTCCCGGTGATTAGAGAGAATTAAATCAGCAATGCTGGACATGCAACACGCAGGACAGTCCCACACCAAGAACAATGATCCCAAGTGCCTCGGAGATTTCAAATGTCCTTCTAGACA
This sequence comes from Propithecus coquereli, assembly GCF_000956105.1. Classification (NCBI taxonomy): domain Eukaryota; kingdom Metazoa; phylum Chordata; class Mammalia; order Primates; family Indriidae; genus Propithecus; species Propithecus coquereli. The sequence continues at coordinate 3,521,627 of NW_012145634.1, forward strand.
TCCACGTAGGTAGAATTTCTGCCTCACAATGATCCGAGCCTAGAATTTAAATTCATCTTACATATACAACCAGGTCTTTTTTTGCACAGGTTTGCTTTTTGAGGGTTTTCCTGGAATGCAGTAGCAGTATAAATTGGGGGAATACAGAACTTTGTTTTGTCCAAAACCTCATCAAGAGTTATTTTCTATTTTGAAAACTTCAGGCATTGGCCTCAAAGCCGCTCCTGAAATATGAGTTGTCACCACAGCCCACCTGTGTCGGTCGACATTTGCAGTCCCGTAGACGGGGATGCCACCCATACATATGAATATACTAATTTAGCTCTTATTTCAAAATGTCAACTATGGAGGAAAAATGTCGACAATATTCAAGTGAATATTTGTCCGAAATCTCAACTTATTCATTATAAGTAGGTGCAAGCATCAGACTGCTTCATTATGTCTCCTGGCATATAGCGGTTTTTCGATAATTTACATATTGAAATAGATATTATTTTATTATAAATTGCTTTCATTTTATTCCTCCTTTATATTACAGTTGGGGCATTATATTGATTTTTTTAAATTACCTGTGTATGTAGATGAAATGTATGAATTTCATTTCAGAATAGTAAAGTAGGTGTTATAAAATGCACGTGATGAAAAGAGAATGCGGGGTCTGATAAGGTAGAATCTTCACTGTCCTTGACTAGTTTCCATATCGATGGGGCAACGTTGGCATTGACGTGGTAGAGGCCAGAGACTCTAGGTCTCCTGCAATTCACAGAAGAGTCACATGCAATAAAGAATTACCCTGAATTCCACAGGGATTTTAAATGAATGCAGAGCATTCATGAAAGTAAATCTTTGTTTATAAACATCTGAGGGTAGCTATTTTATGAGTCAGTGTTTGCTGTGTAACAAATAGTCCCCCAAGCCTCAGTGACTAGCAGCATTTGATTCCCTTACTCACAGGCTCTACAGGTTGACTGCATCTGACTCTAAGCTGCTTCACCTTTCTCTCTTCCTCCACTGACCTGCACTGACCTGGGGCCATGCCATTCTCAAGCAAACAGCAGGAGTGCAAGAGGCTAAGGCAAACCACACAGTGTGTTTAGATCTGTTTGCAGCATGTCTGCCTAGAGGCCACTGGTCAAATTGGGTCACATGACCAAGCCCAGTAACAACTGGCTGAGGAACTAAACCCCACCTCCAGTAGGAGGGGCTTCAAAGTCACATGGCAAAGGGCATAGGGGACATGGAAGGGTGAAAAAATCAGGAATAATAATCAATAATCCAAACTAACTCCATTTTATAGCTAAACACAAATTACCGTCACAGTTATTATTTTCCATTCTTAATAAAAGTTGGTTGGATAATTGTTTTCACCATAGAGTGTAAAAACGGCACAAAAACTTCGAAGGGGAAAAGAGGAGGGTGAGTAACACACACATCCCAACCCTCATAATTCCTGTATTGAAAACCTACTGTAGGTCAGACTCTAGGTCTGAGATGTTTTTGTCTTCATTGCAACTTTTATAAACAGATATGACTGTTTTCATTTTCACAGATAACGAAGTGGAGGCTCAGAGAGGTTAAGAAAGTCCCCCAATGTCACACAGCTCACTGATGTTGGCGCCGACATTCAAACTCACACACGCATGACACCAAAAGCCTGCGTGGTTTCTATTTCATCAGGACATCGCTCTGTGGATTAGAAGACGCATCCCTGACCCAGTTTCTCCCAGGAACCCTCAGATATTGGACCCGGGTTCTAACGCTGGCTTAAGTTGTTTCCAGTTATGGAAGACAAGCTGAGTAACTGGGACATGTGACATTTATTTAGTTACATATCTCTGGTGGGAGGTTTTGGGGGCCATTAATGTAGTGTGTCTGCATGGCTAGTTTACATGCTACTTCTTGTTATTGCTGTCTCTGTTCCGTGGCCCTCACACTCGATTTCAATTCAAAGTTTGGCAGTCAAGGTGTCAGGGCTAAAAAATGGAATGGCCTCCCTCCGAAATGAAATAATTTTGTTGTTCAGTTCCGAGCGATTTTGTAATTTCATGCTTGTGTATGATAATTTTATGCTGTCCTGCCTCACGTAACTCAGTTCTGGCAGATCCTGACAGGTGATAAATACAATCTTTTCCGCCCCGCATGCGACAGGCCGGTGCGAGGGGGTGGGGGAGAGGAAAAAAATGGCAATTTCACATCTGAGGCCGGTGCACAACTGGAGTCGGCGACAGCCCCATTCTTTCATAATTTCACGCCTGGATTCCAGCCGGCGCCACCTCTGTTGTGGCTGAAGGACCCACGGGTCAAGGGAGGCTTCCTGAAAATAGAATGGCGTTGGCAAGGGCCAGGGAATTGGCAGCGGAGAAGGGAAGAGGAGAAACTTATGACTTCAGGCCCGCCCCGGGCCAGCGCGCCGCGGGCTGGCGCTTTGGATTTATGGCGCTGCTGCTGGCTCGCACGCCGTCCTCTGCGTGCTCCTACTGAACGGTAGCCTTTTGGAGGGATTATTTTTGCAAATCTGTTAAACCTTTGAAAGATGGCCATTTGCAATGAAAAGGGGGAGGGGGCAGGAAAGAGGGAGGAGAGAGGGAAGGAGAGGAAGATGGAGAAAGAGAGAGAGCAAGAGTGAAACCAGAGAGAGAGAGAGAGAAATATGAGTTCTTAACATTTATCGCCGAGTGCTGTATTTTTATAACTGCTCCCTGGTATTGTTCCTGGGGAAAAAATGTTCCTCTTCCTGAGAATGAATGGTCAAAAGATTATTAAGGAAATGCCAGTGGTACAGAGGAAGAGGTCCTGGTGGCTGACGAAAGGGAAGTAGAGGCAGGAACATTAGGATCAACAACGAGGAAGGCCAGTGTCCCTATACTGGCATGGCCAACTTAAAGGAAAATTCATGCCCTCCCACCCCCGACTCCCTACTTCTCCAAGAACGCTATTTTCTTGCTAGGAGAAGGACAAGGAGTTGCTTGGGCTTAAGCTGGGAGAAGCCCAAGAGATGACTCATCAATAATAGTAACAATTAATAATAAGGACAATTTATTGAGCATCAGCTGTGCACCAGGCAATGTCCCAAGCAGTTTGCACACTGGCTCTCTCTCAGTTGCGCAATGCCTCTAGACTACAAGGACACCCACTTTCTACGACACTTGATCTCAGCCAAAAAGCCAAGAAGCAATGAACACCCACTTTACAGATGAGGAAACTGAGGCTGAAAAATCTAACCAAGCTGGCAGAGGTCACCGTATTCATTTGCTGGGGCTCCCATAACAGATTACCACAAACTGGGTGACTTAAAATGACAGAGATGTATTCTAGTACAGTTCTGAAGGCTAAAAGCCTGGAATTGAGGAGTTAGCAGGGCTGGTTCCTTCTGGGGGCTGTGCGAGAGAATCGGCACCATGCCTCTCTCCTAGTGTCTGGCGGTTGCCAGCAACCCTTGGCTTGTGGGAACATCGTTCCGGTCTCTGCCTCTGTCTTCACTTAACATTCTCCTCTGGGTCACCATCCTCTGCACTGCTCTTCTAAGTGCAGGGGCCAAGGGAAAACTTCCCCTTGGCCTTCTGAAGGTTCCCTGAAAATCAATTGACAAAAGACAGATTAATAAGAGAAAGGAATACAAAATTGATTTTAATGTGTGTAACCCGGGAATCACAAGAGAATGATTACCCAGTAACCCGATGGGGTACAGAAGCTTACGTATACCTTTTTCCACAGGGGAAGGGGGAAATAGGGAACGTATATAATTCTTTTGAGAGTCAGTGAATGACGTCTGGGGACAAGGAATGGACAAAAATTAACTTGTACATTGGAAGGACCCTGGAGGCGGCACTGTCTTGTGAAAAAGTTTGTCCAGGAGTGGCTGCGTTCCTGCCTTCTGTTCTGAGATAGATAATGAGATTTCAGCAAGGATAGGAAGGCACGGTTTTTCTTTTAGAAAGAAGCTTTCTTGGTCGGATGAGGAAATTCCAGAGAGAGTCATTCCCTGCCCTTGGGGACAAGGGGGATGAGACAAGGTCAGAGGGAGCTTGATCACGGGGCAGTTTCTAAGGTCTCTCCACATGTCAAAGCTCCAGTCTTTGGGGTACAACTTTCTGAGGCTCCAAATAAGGAATTGAGGGCTCAACCGAATCCAGGATAATCTCAGCTCAAGATGCTTAGTTTAATCACATCTGCAAAGACCCTATTCCGGATCAGATTCTGAGGTTCCAGGAAGACATGTATTTTAGGGGGGCATTATTCAACCCACTGCAGCGACACAGCTCTCGGTGGCAGAGCAGGCAGGCTTCACCACTGGACCCGACCGCCTTCCACCATGGGCTTCTCGATGGCAGGGCCCGCCGGGTTGGCGGCTCCACTGCTGCGAGGGGACAGATGAAGAGGAACACGGTTGACTTCCAAATTCCTGGTCCTCTTTGAGAAGGCACATTGCATTGTGTCCCTCCGTGAGACTTCTACGTTGAACTCAGAGTCCTTGGAAACCAATTTATTAGTATGACTTCCAAGCACCTTAGAGTCGTGAGAGACCTTCAAGCCCTTATAGACGCAAGGACCATGTTCGTGGATATCGGGTCATCTTGAAGATCAGCCTAAGGCCATGGACGCTGATGTTTACTGACATTGTTCTATGGCCCATCATGAAGTGCCACCCTCCACCCTTCCCAAGACCCTGAGAGGTGGGCACCATTACCCTCATTTAGCACAGGAGAAAATCGAGGTTCCATGATGCAAAGCCGCTTGTCCAGGGGCACATAGGAGAAACGAGAGCAATAAACAGATTTGACCCAGGTCGATCCAGCTCCAAAGGCTGGGCTCTTTCCCCCTACCTAACTGAAATCATCTTCTTGAGTCAGAGCTGCCCCAGCAAATAGAGGGCACAGGGTCCCCGTGCTCCCAGCAGGCCTCCCTGCACCCCCTGCTCACCCCACGTGTCACCCTGCTCTGTGAACATTGCCACATCCGCCTTTCCACCTAGGCCCCTGGGACATTAGCTGCCTTCCTAATGACGTGGACGATGAGGGTGTCCATGTCCCCGTGTGACCCACAAAAAGACAAAGGCTGGGAGACTGCAGTTGACGGGATAGCAGTTGGCAGACCAGACGTGGTCCCCGCCTCTGTGGAGACTGTAGTCTAGTGGGGAAGAGGGCAGATAAAGAAGTAAATAAAAAATAGGTCTAAATTATGACAAATGCTGTAAAAGTTTCATGATCTGACGGCTGCCACAGGGACTATACCTGAAGGGGACCCATGGTTAAAGCAACACCTGAGAGGTGAGTGGCGGCCACAGTTTAGGAGCAGGAGCATCCCCAAATAGCATTTGGGAGGGTCCCGGGGTAGGAAAGGGCTTGGTATATCCAAGGAAATAAAAGGCCTGTGTGCGGGGGCACAGGAAGCAAGGGGAAGAGGAGCGGAATGATGCTGGGGGGTCAGTGAAGGGAAGACCTGGCCCCGGGGTCAGGGGCAGGAGGTGGGACTCCATCCATGGGAAGCCACTGCAGCCCATAAACGGGCTGAGACGGAGCACGGACCCCCCCTTAGGGGCCTGCCGGGCACCCGCCCCCCGCAAAGTATGGAAATAAAGGAGAAAATCTTGAGTCTCTTCAAGGAACATTCCAGACACTTAGCTAACCTTGAAAAGTAGATGAGCAACCTGGTAAGCAAGAAAATAATGCCAACAGCCTCCCAAGCAAGCCAGAGTCAGCGGGTGTTTTGGTTCCCCATAAAACTAAATGATAACGGCTTGACATGGGCTCTTGAGTGGATTTTCAGAAACCCCCACTAGATAGAAAATGCCAGCAGCTGTCCCATGGACCCCAGATGAGGGGGAGCTGAGGACTGAACGCGGACCACTGTTATTCGTTCTAAATTTTTTCCCGAGGGGCTGGAGAGAGTCACCCGCCCCAGGCCAACCCAGTGTATAACCTCCATGTATTGGTTTATGGTTTTGCCTGCAACTTCCGCCTTCCTGAAACGTGCCCCTGCCTGTAAAAACCCTTTCTCATAAGCCAGGGGGGACTTTGGGTCTGAAGTGTCAGCTGCCCATGCTGCCTGTTTGGCGTCACGCAATACACGCCCTTTTCTCCTGCTGCAAATCTCAGCACCGGTGTCTGGCTTCACCACGCCGGGCAAACGACACCAATCCACCAATCCGGTTTGGTAACAGTTGGGAAGACGGGATTCGGGTGACGTGTTTTTAGAAGAGTGCTCCACTCTGCTGATGGAGAAAAGGGAGGGCTGGGAGGTGGGCAGGAGAGGAGGACAGTGGCTTAGGCTGGGGTCGAGCGCCACAGACAGCGAGATGTGGTCGGGCCTGAGAGATAAACGTGGGTGAGTCGGGACACAGAACCAACAGGACCTGCTGATGGATTCATTAGATGCTCAAAGAAGGAGGAATAACTCAGATGAAAGCCTTCTCCTTGTATTCCTGGGTTTCCTAGAAAACTTTAGTTTTTTATTTTTTCTTCCCCCCAGAAGCTACTGGAATTTCCATAAAAAAACTCCCTGCTCCAAGACAACGTGCTAACGTTTAAAGAGAGTTTTGCCCAGCAAACACACAACGCCAGCTCCAGCCTTGACGCACAGGGAGGTGGGTCCCTGGTAGCTCCCCTCCCAGTGCCCCATGGGCCCTCAAAAAGCAGAACAGGGAAGGGGTCCCCATTTCCCAAAGGGGTGGCCTCAAATCGCACAGAGCCACCAGCAGGAAGCGCCACCCTGGAAATGTGTCTTCCGATGTCTGGGCGCGTTGCCTACAAACTAGTCTCATCCTCTCTTTTGAGGACAGCTACAAATAAATCACTCTTTTGTCAGCCCTTTTTGGGGACAGTCTCTGCAGGATTTAAGGCGTCTGCAGGAGGCTGCCTGGTCCCATTCTGTGATCAGAAGTGAGCTCTCCCCTCCGCCAGGGCTCTGGACATCTGTGGGCACACCAGCTGCAGTGTCCTAGGCCACCAGGGGGTCTCTCGGAATCAGGCAATCTTGAGTTTCTGCCTTGCAGAGATCATTGAGGACATGGAGAAACTGAGGCTCAGAGGGACCCAACGATTTGCCCAAAGTTAGGCAACGATTGTAGGCTCCTGTGTGGAAAGGACAAGGAGACATCTGTCCTGGGAAATATCAGGCAGAACGGTGTTCTGGAGCACCTGCCAGGGAATTAGCAGTAACATTATTAATAATATTAATAATATCTTGTCTTCATCCTTGCTGCATCCCCAGATAACAGCACGGAGGCTTTACAGAGTAGCTCCCAGCGTTATTTGTTGGACGACATGCTACATTTGCCGAGGATTTGCTCATGGTGTCGGGTCGTCGTTCCACTTTCTGGGCAAGCGCACCTGGGCAGAAAGAGAAGAGCTGGGTGCGAACCCCATCCTCCAGCCCCAGTGTCTCGTTCGCATTGCCACTGCCTCGCTTGGACGCCGAGCTCACGCACCCATCCGCAATGCATTCGATAGTTATCTGAACTAATTGCTGGGTGCTCTCACCACATCCTGTGGGTTACGTGCAGTCCCAGCCCAATGACCGCCACGCTGAGTTGCAGGGCCACGTGGCCAACCAACCCTGCAGTCAAGGCATGAGGCCTCGCTCCGCCACTCCCCAGCCAAGGGACCTTTCCTGGGGCCTCGGTTTCTGCATCTGGAACTAGGGAGGGGAACCAGTTGCCTTGCCTTGCCTCATAAATGGGCTTTGAGTATCAACGATCATAGAGGAGAAATGTGTTTTACCAACTGGAAAGTGCCATGTACATAATGAGATCTGATGATTTGAAAGACCTTCTTGCAGCTCGAAGCCCCTGTCCCTGCCGTTCCTGTCCTACCTCGACCCCTTCACCTGGAAAACTTCATCCCTCCTCCAGGACTCCAGTGAAGTATCTCTTTGTCCAGGAAGCCTTCCCGAAACTGTCAGGCTGACTCAAAATCTCTACTGCAGGCTCTTGTTGCATACTGTTCATATCCTCCAACACCATATCTCTAATAACTTGACCATCATCTGACTTTCCATAACCCAATAAGCTTTGTGAGGCCAAGATCACATCAGCTCCAATCTACCCCATATATTCATCTGGTTGTTAATTAATTGCATGTTGAGCAGATGCTCTTCCAGAATGGACAATGCAGTGGTCACAGAATAAAATCCCTGACCTTACGGAGCTGCATGTGGGAAGACAAACAGTAAGTAGGAAACATACAGTGTACTGGTAAGTCGTGATAAATGCTATGGAGAAAAATAAAGCAGGATAACATAAATCTTTATTGATTGTCAAATGATCACAATGATGTGCTTACTCAATTCAATGACCCTCCTGGTCTGTGAGCTCCTTCACGGTAGAAGCTGTGTCTGGCTCGTTCATTTCTGTAACCCTGGTAACTAGCACGGTGCCTAGTACCTAGGAGGTATTCCATAAATATTTGATGATTTAATGAATAAATAAATGGATTGCTCAATCAATCAAATAGATGAATGAATAAATAAAAAGATGGATGGATGGATGGATGGATGGACAGATGCATGAATAATGCCCTCCTCCAAACAGGTCCATGTCCTTATCCCTGGAACCTGTGAAAATCACTTTATTTGGAGAAAGGAATTTTATAGATGTAACGAAGGGTTAAGTATTTGAAGATGGGGAGATTATCTCAGATTTTCCCGGTAGGCCTGATTTAATCACGACCTTATTTATAAGAGAAGATGGGAGAGTCAGAGTCAGAGAAAAAAGCAATGAGGTTATGGAGATTGTAGTGATTTGAAGATGAAGGAGCCACAGTTTGAGGAGTATAGGTAACCACTAGAAGCTAATAAAGCAAGAAAATTGATTCTTCCCTCCAAACCTCAAGTAGGAATCAGCCCACCAGCACCTTGACTGTAGCCCAGTGAAACTGATTTTAGACTCCTGATCTCCAGAACTGTATGAGAATACATTTGTTTTAAACCATTAAGTTCAAAATTTGTTACAGCAGCAACAGGAAACTAATACATATTTATAGGTGGGTGGGTAGGTGGATGGGTGGATGGATGGATGAATGGATGGGTGCGTGGATGGATGGATGGATGGATGGATAGGTGGGTGTGTGGATGGATGGATGGATGGATGGACGGATAGGTAGGTGGATGGATGGATGGATGGATGGATAGGTGCATGGATGGATGGATGGATGGATGGACAGGTGGGTGGGTGGATGGATGGATGGATGGATAGGTGGGTGGGTGGATGGATGGATGGATAGATAGGTGGGTGGATGGATGGATGGATGAATGGATGGGTGCGTGGATGGATGGATGGATGAATGGATGGGTGGGTGGATGGATGGATGGATGGATGAATGGATGGATGGATGGATGGATGGATAGGTGGGTGGATGGATGGATGGATGGATGGATAGATGGATGGATGGATAGGTAGGTGGATGGATAGGTAGGTGGGTGGATGGATGGATGGATGGATAGGTAGGTGGGTGGATGGATGGATGGATGGATGGATAGGTGGGTGGATGGATGGATGGATGGATAGGTAGGTGGATGGATGGATGGATGGATGGAGAGGTGGGTGGATAGGTAGGTGGGTGGATGGATGGATGGATGGATGGATAGGTGGGTGGATGGATGGATGGATGGATGGATGGATAGGTGGGTGGATGGATGGATGGATGGATGGATAGGTGGGTGGATGGGATGGATGGATGGATAGATAGGTAGGTGGATGGATGGATGGATGGATAGATAGGTGGGTGGATGGATGGATGGATGGATAGGTGGGTGGATGGATAGATGGATGGATGGATAGGTGGGTGGATGGATGGATGGATGAATGGATGGATGGATAGATGGATATGTGGGTGGGTGGATGGATGGATGGATAGGTGAGTGGATGGGCAACTAGATGGGTGAGTGGATGGAAGGACAGATGTGCAGACAGATAGGTGGATGTGTGGATGTGTGTATGGATGGATGTTTGGATCGGTGGATAGATAATGGATAGGTGAGTGAAGGGGTGTGAGTAGGTGGTTGGATGAACATACACGGATGTTCAGATGGATGGACGACATAAAAAGTAGGAACATAAACCTGATCTTGAGTCATCAGAATCTTGGCACTTAGAAGTGACACTGTAATAAGCAAAAGGGGAATTTTTCCCAGAAGAGGAAAACCAGAGCAAGGTGGTCCAGGGCACCGTGATAAACACACAGTGATAAATTGGCATCAGGTCACAGGTGGTGGCTTCATAGCAGTGTAAACGCAGTGATGTGTTCTCACAGGGTCAAGGTTTGTAACTCGCAAACGACCCTCCACGCATCCCAGCCGTTGAAAAGCCCTTTTTCCTCAACGCACTTTCCTGACATCAACCCGAGGAGTGTGGTTTGCTGAAATGAGGCTGGGTTTGCCATCAGACTTCCAGGCTGACTCCAAGCACTGCCCTCTGGCAATGGTAGGGGCTTGGGCGGTTTGCTCTGCCTCTGCGAGCTTGGCTCCCTCATGGCCAAAGTAGAGGAACTAATCGCAACCTAACGGGGTGATTGTGGCTTAAATGTGATGCAAACTGTCAAGTGCTCACTCTAGGCCGGGCACGCAGTAAGTGCTCAATTAACCGCAGATCTTCTACCACTACATTGCAGCGGACTTAACCTTTCCTTTACGGTTCCCGTTCAGGTCACATCCGATTTTCCTTCTATTTGAAACACTACCACGAGAGCAATGTGTGTAGCCAATGTTTTTCATACACCCATGAATAATCCCCCAAGGTGAAAGCTTCCAGAAGTAAAAGCTGCTGAATCAAAGGATATGAACGTTGCTATGGCTTTTGACACACAGAGCCGAAGAGCAGAAGGGACCCCTTGTAAATATCATTTCACAGCATTGTGAGTGTTGGAGTTGCCAGATTTAGGGATTACCCTCTACAATGAAATCCAGGACACAGTCCAGATAGTTTCAGATCATCTATTTTAACTTCCCTTCTTGTACGGATGGGGAAACTGAGGCCCGGAGACAAGTGGAAAAACAGCAGCGATTTTACAAATGCCATTTACTTAGACTGGGAATGCCGCGATGAGCTCCTTCCATGCGTGGGACCACCCTCCGCTCACCACGGTCCTGCAGTCAGGGTGTCACCACCCAGGAACACGGACGAGGGAGGGAAGCCCCCAGAGAAGGAGAGCAGTGAGGCCAGGATTTGAACCCAGGCAGTCTGGCTTCAGAGCCTGTGCTCTAACTGTTAGGCCACCTTTGTTCCCCAGAATGACCAACTCCAAAACGAATGGGCCTTAGACTGGGAGGGCAGAGTTTGGGGGAGTCAGCAGGAGGGGCAGAAACAGGCTAAGGGACAGAGTTTCAGTGTGAATGCTCAATCTTTTCAGAGCTCCCAATAAACCAACATCCCCCAGCAAGTGCCATATATAAATTCACGCCTATCTGGGCCACAAGGTGGGTGGTCCCACCAGCTTCCAGGTCCCTAGTCGTCCTCTTGAGTGGATCCCCAGAGCCACCCGTGTGAATCCCAGCATCAGTGTTTTTGCACACACCGGTTCTGCTCTGCCCCGACACCAGATGCCAGAAGAGGGTTGAGGAGGAAGGCTCCACAGCAATGGCTTTGCCTTTGCCCACTGTGGGGTGGCTGCGTGTCTTCCTGCTACCTGGAGGCCACGGGGGAGGCGAAGGGAGGCTTGTGAAACCCGCAGCAGATTTTTAAGTAGCTTTGTGACAACCCAAGGAGGAGCCACACAAGGATTTCTAATTTTAACTCAGCCACTCGTGTGTTGTGTGACTTTAGAAAACTGACTTAACCTCTCTGGGCACCCCCTTCCCCATCTTCAACGTCAAAAGAAACACCCTTAATGTTCCCGCTGGCTCTACACTGCCTCCTTAAAAGGTCCTAGCTAGACCCATAAGCATCATCACTAGGACAAACTTGTCACCAAATCCAGCCTTTGCCAGAGCCAGGACTCCCCCTCGCCACTCCTGCAGGCCACGGTGCCCCCTTCCCCCCCACCACACATCTGGAAATTAACTTCATAACTTTCCATTTTGCCATCACCCCATGAGTAACCATAAATCACCATGGATTTTGGGTTGCATATTTTTACACATTGCCCTTTTAATGTCTCTCGGAAAATATAAATAAAGCATACATAACCATTAGAACTCTCCGCATCTTGAAAAGTACATAAGAATTTATTTGTCTCTATGTGGATCATACATATTGTATTAAAACCGTATAAAGGGCTTTAATAAAATGGCAAAGAGAAAGGCAGGAGAGTGGCGTCGCGGGCGGCGGCGAGAGGTGGAAGTGATCTTTCTTTGATGCCTGTTAAATGTTCCAGCAGATGAACCCTATATTCTGCCAGGAAATGAGTTTGCCACCGGCCTATTGGGCCTGTCGTAAGAGGTTGGTCTCAGCACGGTCATCCCTCTTCCGCGCGCGGCAATACATTACGCCGCCTTGATTTTTCATTCCTTGCTGCCCGAGATGCAAATTTCTTCTCTGTTGTTTATATTAGGTTTTCAAATATATGGAAATCCAGAGATCTGCAGGGAAATGCCAGGGCCACGGAGGCACTCGATCTGTCTTTTTCCTCTGACTGACTTCTTTCCATCACTTACGGGATAAGTGATAGGAGCTGAGCGTGGCGTGCAGGGCACCAGGACAGGGAACTACACACCCACACCCCCCTCCCTGGGGTAAAGCGTGGCAGAGGGTGGCTTTTGAATTGGTGGATTTGCTCTGAGCCACAAAGGGCTGGAGTGGCCTAATGAATTGCTGGCACTGAGAGCCCACTGCGGACCAACGACTAACTATTCTGTAGGCAAAGGGATGATGTCTGCAATCTTCGCACAGGCAGAGATGACCGGGGAAAATTCCTGTGTTAGGCAGCAAGAATACATGGAGCACACACTGGATACCAGGAACCGTGACACACAGCAGCTAGGACCTAAAGGTCCACTGAGTTCTTGCACGCAGGCACAGAGCACTTTACACAAGCATCTCATCTCATTTTCTCAACCATCCTATGAGATGAAAATGTATCACTTCAATTTGGCAAATGAGGAAGAGGGATTTCACCTGATACACTCCACCGCCACACAGCCAAGAAGAGCAAAGGCTGAGTTTTGAACTCTGGTCTTATAAGTGTCGATGCTCATATTGTTCTACAACAAAGATCAGCAAACTCTTTCTGTAATGCACCAGTTAATAAATATTTTAGGCTTTGGGAGACCATAAGGTATCTGTTGCAACTACTCAACTCTACCATCGTATTGCAGAAGCAGCCCCAGACAATACCTTAACAAATGGGTGTGGCCGTGTTCCAATAAAACTTGATTGACAAAAGCAGGCAGTGGGCCAGATTTAGCCCATGGGCCAGATCAGCAGCCCAGTTTTCTGGTCCCTGCTCTCAGCAAATATACAAACTCCCAGGGCCGCCCTTGATCTGATCAGGGCACTTGATGTTTCACAGCAATTTGCCAAGATCATCTTACAGATGCCAACCGCGTCTCCCAGGAAATTTCATCATTGCCATCACAATATACATAGTCTTGTTTCAACTTCATAGCAACCTGAAGAAGTGGGGATTTTTAATTATAATCATTTTATTAGGGAAGAACAAGAGACTCAGAGAGTGCTCATGTTCAAGTTCATACACGAGGCAGTGGCAGACCTGGAATTCAAACCCACTGGGCTACAGACCTTTGCCTGGTCGGCGTGACTATTAACAGAGGCTGCTCTTGTTCAGGGGTTCAAAGGCAGGACCCGGACCGGCAGCTCTCCTCACACCAGCCCTTCCCACACCAGCCCTTCCCACAACGACCACACACACAGCGCCTCGTGAAGATGCAAGCAGAGATTACTGTGTTGCTTCTACAAGCCAAAGAACTATAAAGGTTGCCAGCACCCCCCCCAGAAGCTACTGCAATGCATGGAAGAGATGCTTCCACAGCCCTCAGAAGGAACCGACCCTGCCTACACCTCGATCTCAGACTTCTAACTTCCAGGACCACGAGAGGTTACATTTATGCTGTTTAAGCCATCCAGACTGTGGTACCTGACCGTGGCAGCCGTGGCACAGAAGTGCAGACTCATGCGTGGCCAGCATCCTAGACACAGCTTTGAAACAGCCCCGAGTTGCCCAACTCAGATCCCAGTTCTGGGAGGCTGGTTCATCTCCACTGAAACCCTGAGAGGTCCACCCATAGATCAAACCTGTGACCTTGGCAATCTTAACTCATGCTTCCACCAATCTTCCACGGAGAAAACATTTACTGAGCACCCACTGGGTGCCGTGCACTTCATTGACTCGCTCGACAAAAGTTAGTCGGCATCTACTACGTGCCGGGCCCTGAGGGGGAAGAGCTGAGAACTGGATGTACAAGTTCCCCAACCCTTGACCTTGGAGATCCTGGTGTATCAGGAGAACACCAGCTGCTATAACAGAGAGACCCCACAGTCTCAGCAACTTCAATCAAAAGGCGTTTGTGTCTGGCTGCTTGGATTGTATGTGGCTGCAGCTGGGCAGAAGCAGGGATGAACTATGAGCATAGATGATATTCAAGAACCCAGGGTAGGTAGCGGAGCCTCCGTCTTCCTCACCAGGGTCAGAGTAGATGCCGGCAGGCAAGGGAGAGAGCGTGGAGCAGAGGCGCCACGGGCTGGAAGTGGCACACGCCGCCCGCTGTCACCCTGTTGGCCAGAATGCAGGACAGCCCCCTCCCACAGCAGGAGGGGCTGGAAATGCAGCCTCGATGCATGTCTAGAAGGAACGGAAAGTGGGTTTGCTAACAATCGGCTGGCCTTCGCTTTGTCTACGGTGCTAGGTATTACAGGGTGACAGAGAAAGATAAACAGGCGATGACCCCAGCCCTCCAAAAACCTCAAATTCTGGGCAGGAAGACACAAGTGCAGAGCACTGGAGAGGCCAGAATGAGGAGAGTGTGAGCTAAAAAAGCAAAAAAACAAACACACAGGTCAGAATGGCCCCTTCCTGAAATGACCGTCTGTGCCTCTGGCTGGTCCCCGAGGCTGGTCAGTCACACTGCAACCATACTCGGCCACCAGCATCCCACATTCAAAAGAAGATGAGGAATTATAAAGGGACATGAACTGGCATTTATTAAGGGCTGTCTGTGGGCTGGAACTAGAATCCCAACCCCACCCCAAGTCCTCACAGTAGCCCTTTCGGCGTGCATAATTTCCTCCCGTCCATCAGTGAGGAAACTGGAGCCCAGAGAGGTGAAGCCACTTTTGCAAAGTCACGCAGTAAAGAAGTCAGAGGCCGAGGGTTCAGAGGGAAGGGAGAGGTGGGGAGGGGCGCAGAGAATTGGTCTGGAATCTGTGGTCCGGGTCTCAGTGCGGATACTGCGCTGTCAGGGGTCCCCAGCTGGCAGCTTCTGCTCTCCAAGCAGCAGTTGGCGCCTCCACCACACAGGAGCGCTAATTGTCTCTTCCTCCTCTCCGCGCTGGATTTGAAAATGCTCTGTAAACTCTAAAGTGCTGTTCTCTGCAGTCTTGTCATTTTCCGTTCACCTCCTGGTCATCGGAGGTTCACCCTTCTGTGACCTTGTGGCTGGAGCCAAACGCCCTCCCTGCTGGAGGCCTCCCCCTCCCACCCCAGCCAGCCAGAACCCTGTTATCCGAGTTCCACGCCTGTCCTTCCTGCCTTTGGCAGTGTGCTGTCTCCCGTGGGGGGCGTGAAGGGGCCTCCGGCGTTCCTCTCTGTGCCCAGATATTACTCAGCACAGGTGTGGGGACACCCAGGGGCCTGAAGGCTCCCCTGCCCTGGAACAGGAAGTGACAGCAGCGTTTCCCCTAAATACGGCCCTCCTTCTCTTAGGGGGCAAACGGAAGGGCTGCGTCTTCGGGGGCTAAGACACTGAAGCCAGGGGAGCAGCTCCTCCCCAGCCCCCAGACATCGCCAGAGCTAAAGACAGGAGCAGGGGAGGACAGTGACAGTCTGAGCCTTAGTGCCCTTCCCTGATATCCACCACCCACCAGGCGAGACCCTCCTTCGCCTCTGCTTCCCTCCAGTGTGCCCCTGGACTCTTTCTTTCATTCACTCGCTCAGCAGAGACGCACTGAGTACTCGTCCCGTCACGACACTGCAGCACAGCAGCACCTACTGTCATTCTGAGGCTCCTCGGGAAGTGCTCAGCCACAGCCCGGCTCCGGGTGAGCCCTCAACACCTCTGCCTGCTCCCCGCCGGGGAGACGTCATCATCAGAATTTTCCCAGGAGCTGTCCCCCACTCCGAGATCACAGGCCAGAGCTACAAGCATCTCTTCCCCCTTTCTCTCACCTGGGCTGTCTGGATGGAGGCTCCAGCCTGGGAGTCGGTGGCTTCTGATCTCCGTCTGGGTCTGTCCATCATTAGCCAAGGTCAAGTCACAGGTGCCTCCTTTCATTTCTCAATTATGGGTGGCCCCTGGGCCAGCACCATAAAGTGGGCTCTGCTTGACTCATAGTAATTAAATATCACGTGCTCCAGGGAGGGAGCTAGGGAAGGCTTGGCAGCTAGCTTTGATAGGCTTGCAGCTCCTTCTCCAGGTAAAAAATGTATTCATTCCTTCATTGGACAGGTGTTTACGAAGGCCCAACTGGTGCTTGTGCCAGGCACCATGTTAGTCTCTGGGTACCCAGGAGCAAAAAAGACCAACACGGATCACACCCCACGGTGCATACACACTAGTGGGAAGGTCCTCAAACTTTAAGACACATATACGTGCACCAGCTTGATACAGGTTGGGTAAAAGGGAAAACAAGATTTAGGGGTAGGAGGAGGTAGAGGACACATGAGAGTTGCCTCATTTGTGAACTCAAGGGCAGGGCACGGCGCCACAAGTAAGAAGACCGGATCTCTGAGTGTCTCTCCAGCACTGACACTCTGATTCTCTCATTTTCGAGTTCTTTTTGTCCCTTCCCTTACTATTGTGCAGAAACTAAATAAATAAATAGCACATGTCGAGCACTCTCCGTATGTTAAGGGCCATCTCAAGGAATCCTCACCACCCACGCTACAATTCTTGATGTTAAAAATAAATTAAAAAATAAGGGCTTTAAGATGTGAAGATATTTGCCCCAGAACTCACTGTGAGAATTGGAATGTTCCAGAGCCGCTGCTTGTAAAGAAAAGGAAGGAAAAAGCTTCTGTGCATTTTTTGAGTTCACACACTTGAAATCTACCCACTTCTCTGCCCGCCTTTCTTCCTTCCTCCCTGCATTGCTCAGTGGGATACAGAGGGGTCAGCCCCCAAAGCACGCCCAGGCACCTGGGAGGCACTCAGCGCATCACCCCAGAGAGGACCTCCACGCACTTGTCTCAGGACAGTGACCGCTGAGGAATGGGACATCGGGGCAAAGGCACGGGCCACACCAGACACACACTTGTGCATTTGATTTCCTCAGCACCCATGTGAGCTGGGTGCACGTGGCCTCATTTGCAGATAACACTAAGGTTCAAAAACAGGAAGATGGTTTCCAAAAATCTCCTGATTCGCAAGGGACAGAGTGATGGTCCTACCCCACGCCTCCCTGACTCCAAAGCCCTGGCTCTTTCTGCCTCACTGCTCCACGGAGAGATCTGGGGCCAAACCAGGACCGTGGAAGGGACACGAAGGCACAGGTTGCTGGCAGATGTGCTTTGAAGAAAGGTCACTCCAAACTATGAGCCCATGATGGGGAAGGAGATGTTTCCACTTCTATCCTGGACACTTCAAGACTTAGAATTCTAGCAAACCCTGACTATCCCAACAAAACTGTCGTAGATACAGTTAAAGCTCCATCCACCCAGACATCCCTCACTGCATCACACATGAGTGACAACTGAAAACAATAATTAGCATTTACTGGGGGCAAGCACTGCTCTCCACACTTTCCTTGAATTGACCTCATCTTCATACGAACTCTGAAAGTTTTCACCTTCGTTTTACAGATGATGAAACTAAGACATAAAAAGAGATTATATAATCTGCCCACAACCTCATGCTACCGAGATGCTGGTGTGGTGGTTTCTGAACTCTGGTGCTTGGGGCAGGAGCCCAGTGCCTTAACTTTCAGGAAATATCTCCTTCCCAAATGCACACCAGTAGGAAATTAACTGCATACATTAGGGAGTATCAACCTAATGGAATACTACACAGCCATCGAAAATACTTACAGTTGTTAACACATAGAAAATGTAGATGAAGAAATCAGATACAAAATTACACATTACATTATTTCAACAATATCTAAAAGTGTCAGAAAAGACTGGAGGAGATATTTCAAAATAAGTTCAGCTATTCATCCATCTGTTTATTCATCCATCTACCCATCCACCCACCTACCTATCTGCCCACCCATCCACGCATCCATCCATGTATCCATCCACCCATCCATCCATCCATCTACATACATCCATCTACATACTCATCCACCCATCCATCCAACC
>NW_012145634.1:3540956-3557320 GCF_000956105.1 Propithecus coquereli
CACCCATCCATCCATCCATTTACATACTCATCCACCCATCCATCCAACCATCCACCCATCTACATACTCATCCACCCATCCATCCATTCATTCAACAAATATTTATCAAGTGTCTCTTTGTTATCTACTGCCCCTGAGATGACCTCTGAAACTCTACAATTGATGAACCACTCAGGGGTAGTCCCTGCCCACTTGTCAGGCAGACCGAAACCAAACAAACAATGTCACATCTAGATAGTTAACCGTGATTGTGATCTGTGGGATGTATGTCAGCGACCACTGAGTGAAAGAGGTGCAATCCTAACCGTCAATGGGAGAAAGCAGGGAGGACTCCCAGAGGAAGTGATGTTTGAGCTGTGTCCTGTAGAGTGCGTAGGAATCAGCAAGGGGCAGAGAGGAAAGTGCTCTGGGCAGAGGGTGCAGCAATGTTCAAAGGCTCTGAGAGCAGAGAGGTTCAGCCTGTGCAGGGACAGCGGGGACGCCAGCACAGCTGGAGGGGGAGCAGAGGTAGGGAGGGGAATCGTTCTTCCTGGAGAACGATTAATAGTAATTTTCCTTCCTGTCTTTGTAATGCGTATGCATTTCATTAATAACGAGGAAAAAGGTTTAAAGGGGGTTAAGATTAAAATAGTGAAGCTTCCTGAGGAAGACAGAATATCCAGGACAAGGTTGTCTGTCGTTACAGAAAAGAGACGGGGGCCAGGAACAGAGCTGGGGCTGGCGGGGGAGGCAGAGGCTCGCCCCTAGCGACCCCCACTCCAGCCAGCCTCCCGTCTGCCCCGGGCCTTCCTCTGGGGGGCTTTGAGCCTGTTTTCCCTAAAACAGGGAGGGGGGCTGCTGTTGGAAGAGTCTGGCATGTGGAATAGATATTAATGTTGCAGAAGGGGGAGCTGGGGGGAAGGCAGACTATTAAAATTCTGTAGTCCTGAAAAATACATAAGTCTAAAATAAGACTAATGAGACATTTACTGGTGTGGCTGCCTTGCATTAATGACCCTGCCGAGGATAAGATCGCAGAAGGCTTTCAATGTAATTACCAGGCTAATGATTAGCTGTGACATCACTGGAGACTAAGACGCAGGCCTTGTTTTGGATTGCTTTCAAAGTGAGGGCGCCGCTGACCGCCTCGCCACCGGGGAAATCTCAGGGTGCCTGCACCCCACGCCCTGGACCTTTTTCCCGCGGCCGCAGGCTTGCAGCCAGCGCACGCCACGTCCCCCTCCTCACCCTCCAGCCTGCATTCCTGGACGTTTTAAGAAAGCCTCAGGGACCATGAACTTCAAGCAGCAATTTGTCAGCACCTGTGGGGGCTGGGGGCGGAATGCCTGGAAGACGGTGGGAGTTAGGAGGATGTCCAGAAAGAATCTTAAATGAACAAGAGATGCATTAACTGATGAATGCTTCCAAAACCCTGCTGGCCCGGGAGACCCAGAAAAGACACAGGAGACAGCGTATAATGCTCCATCTCAGAGAACTCTTGGCTCTGAGCCCACCCAGCCCACCCATTGGAGCAGATGGGAGCACCAAAGCTCAGAGAGGGGAACTAGCTTCCCGAACACACTCTGCAAGCCTTATACTCTTCATGTGGGTTATAGGAAAACAAAAGTGGAGAGTGATAATCCCATCCGGCCTTCCCCCTTCTGGAATCCGCAGTGCCCTACATAGCCAATGGCATCCCCTCCTCATCAAAGCTCCAAGGAAGGTCTCTGATTAAGACTCAAACCGTCCAATATGGCGTGGACAATGGCAGGGAGGTGGGAAGATTCACTGAGTCTAGCCGTAGTGGGGCTGAAAGAATTGGGCCTTTATTTGGTAGATGCTGGGGAGCCAGGGAAGGGGTAAAGTCTAGGGACATGGCCCCTGGTTTTCAGACCAGCTGAAAGCCCTAGGGACACAGAGATCTTCATACGGGGTGGCACATCCTCTTTACAGAGAATCTAGCAAGGCAGGAAGCGTCAGGCCAGCGAGGGGTGGAACCACGGAGCAGGAATCCTAGAGGAAACAGAAGACAGCCCAGTGCAGTGTAAGAAACGGCTTGCAGTAAGTGGTTCAGAACCAAGACTCTGAAAAGCCAGGTAATTTTGGAGCTCTTCTCTTGCGTGAGTTTGGCGCAGGGCCATGCAATGGTGGCTGCAAAGCCACTGAGACCTAGAAAATAAGACTCCAATAAAACAGAAACAGTTCCCCAGAGTGCAGGGCCTGGAGCCATGGGAGATGGAGCAGATGGGGAGGATGGGGAGCTGGGAGCAGAGAAATGCATTCAGAGAAAGCCCTGCAGTAACACTGGGGTACCTGCAGATAGTGGGATGCATAATGACGCATAATAAATATCTGTTTTCTTTCCGAGTCCCTAAGAAGCTCATATTCTAGAAGCACCTCCTGCACCATTAGGGCACATCCGTGGCACATCTGGAAAAGCATAGTGTTTTGGGAAGCGGAGTCATCTAGGAGGACGCAGAGAGGAAATAGGGTTGGACAGAGCCTCTCTCCTGCCAATTGACAGAAGAAGAAACTGCAGTCCAGGCTGGACCACGACTGGCCCAAGATCACACACACCCAGGTGTTCTCCCTCCAGCCCACGGCTCCTCCTTTCCGCAATTCAATCCCTTCCTTCTTGCATTTCGATTTTAGCAATTCCAAGTTGGCAGGCTTAACAGGTGACTCAGCTCAGAAACTGAATCAGAGAAGGAGAAAGTGTCTTCCTCAGTCGTCATAGGAACAAATGGACTGTTCTGTTTTGAAAAGACAGAACCGAATACGATCAATAAGAGGTGAGTGAAAGAAAAGTGGTTTTCCCTGAGACTTGACTGAGCCAGGACTTAACAGAGCTAGGAGGTCATGGGTGGGTTCCAGGCAGAGAATAAACCCCACCCCAAAACACACCCGCATGCGTGCACCCCAGGCTCACAGATGTGGAGGGCAACCCAGGTCAGACCCAGAGCGGAGGTTTGCCTTTCTTGGATAACACTGACTGTCTTTGGTGGCACCATCTGCCTCCACCAACCACCATCAGCTGCCTCTAAGGTTCCTTTCAGCCTCCAAGACCATCTCAAAGTGGCAAAGCCAGAGACAAGAGCCATCGAATTGTGATTCTGTCCCTTACCTGCCAGGTGGCTTTGAAAGATTGAGTTAAGCCTTCGAAGTGGCTTCAGTCTGGACTTCTAACCACCCGGTTCCCAATTGCCTCATTCTTAAAATGACCACAGCAGCCGTCTTAGGTGCCTAGAGGCAGGGGCTACACCTAAGAAATGAAACCGGAGATCTCTTTCTGGGTCCGGGATTTCCTTTTTCTCAACTGAACCCACCTTTGAGTCTCTGATCCCAAGATAAGTGAGCATATTGTCCCCAAGGCAGTAAGATCATCGGAAAAGCTATGCATATACTTCGATTTCAAATTGTCTGAGCTCCACCACTTACAAGCTGCGGGATCTTGGATAAATTTCTGAGCCTGTCAGTCGCATGTCTCCAGCTACGGATTAGGTACAATAAAGGTATTGTCTTGCCTTGTGTTCCCTGGAAGGAGAACCCGAGTCCGGGACTGCGGCCAGAATGCGGATATGAGAAGGGGCTGTGTATACGGCACATCTTGTTCCGATGTCAAGTGATGCACCCAGGGTGCAAATTTAAGGAAGCCCTCGCTCTCAGGCACACACTCAAGTGCAAGGTCAGCCCCCAAGAGCAGGAGCCTCCTTAAATTTTGTGCCCTGGGTGTCTCTCTTGCCTCACCCTAGACCCATCCCTGAGGCTCTGACGAGGACCCCTGTGCCAGAGATTTATTGTGGGAGAGCTCCTGGGAGGAAAAATCGTAAGGGACAGGGGAGGGGGGCCTGGACAGAGAAGGGAAGGAAGCCAAGGAAAGATGTGGTTTCAGCCGAGGTCTCACCTCTGCCCGATCCCTGGCAGCTGTGGGTCACGAATGGCCCCGAAACGTCGCCCTCCGTGAAGGCAATGATGCCTCCCGCATCAATCAGTCAGTGAGCACAGACCACCCCGGGTGTGCCAACCCCGCAGGCATTTCCGAGCAAGGGAGCTCTAGGGCAAGTCTCCAGAAAGGGGGATCGAGGGGAAGGTGTGAGCAGCCCCTGCTCCTAGTGGCTCAGGGCTGGGTGCGCTGGCCAGTGACAGTGGATTTGGATAGGGACAACAATGTCTACCAAGAGTACCTGCTCCCTCGGCTGGCTGGAGGGTTAAAGAAAGGAATCCGTACATTGCTTAGATGGTGCATAGCAGGTTCTCAGCTAAGGGTAGCTAATAGCACCCTAGACAAAACAGCGCACTTCATGGGAGCAGACCCATCCACTCAGGGCCTGGCTGAGTGTTGGGCTCGTGGTAGGTTCTCATTTATTTGCCAGATGAATGAATTTTTGTCACTGGTTTCTATTATAACCATGGTTTAGGCTGAATCCGACCCGGAGAATCTATGATGGATGGATTAGATTACTCTCTCCGAACTGGAGGGGAGAAGATGCTTTCAGGGGAGAGGACCTTAATTTTTATTTTTGTTTTTGTTATTTTCCTTTTGAATTTCCAGTGCACGGATGCTCAAGGCAGCCCTTCAGCCTGCGAAGCCCCAGGATGGGGGGCCCATTTTGTCACCTGCGCTGCTGTGCTGGCTTAAAGCCTCTGGCTCCCCGGGGACGCTTGGACCATCAGAGCTGCCCTGTAGCCATCCCCAAGGCAGACTCTCAGGCAGGTCATCGCGGCCCTGGGCTCTTTCTCCAGGACACAACTGTCCGTGCCCCCCAAATTCTACCCTGAGCCTCACGACCTTTGTCAAATTCCCACTGAAGCTGCATGCAGGGATGCAGTTCTTCTTTCACATTTTGGAATCCAAACTTCTTTTAGCAAGAGATCAGAAGTTTGGGTCAGGGAATCTGTACTCAATCATTTACCACCTCTGAGATGCAACAGGACCAGCGTGGCACTCTTTGGCTGTGTGATTTCAGCCAATTCGCTTGACCTCTCTGTGCTGCAGTTTCCTCATCCGAATAACAGGGAATAGCCATATTTATCTCCAGAGGCTGTAGTGAGGATTTGATGAGATAGCCTGGACAAGGAGAACCTGGCCGGTAACTTCCCTGCTCTAGAACCTTCAGTAGCTTGAGGGCTGCATCTCTCTGTGATGAAGTCCAATGCCCACATGGCCACATCTGGCACGGCTTCTGCCTCAGTATCAGACCCTTCCAAGCCTTCACTCTGCATCAGCCACCCTTGCCTCTTTTCTGTTCGTAAATTCCAAACACCCTACTGCCTCTGGGCCTTCATCCTCGTTTCATGCTTCGTTTCTGTTCCCAACCCCATGCCACACACATGCATACTCTGCCAAATTAACCCCGACACATCTTTCAGCTCCCCTTTCAAATGTCACCTCTTCCAGGCAGACCTCCCTGATCTCCACCTAAGCCTCTACAGGCCCTCACTGCTCCCTGTTCTCTTCCTTCATGAGCTTTTCATAGTTACACGTATCCAACTGGCACAGCAGCCTGCTTAGATCTGTGAGCTCCGTGAGGACAGGGCTGTGTCTGGGTGTTCCCTCCTGGACCCCCAGTGCCTAGCACCGAGTAGGTGCTCAACAAACATGTGTTGAATGAATGATTGATGTTCCTGCAGCTCACCTGAAGCAGGTGCCCTAGGCCTCTGATTCCTGAGCCTTGCTGGGTGGGTTCTGGTCACTGTAATTGCAACCAGATGCCGCCCGCCCCCCCGCCGTCCTCTCTCCCCCCGCCTTCCGCTGTCTGCCTGCCTGGATGCTATCTATATATTCTCAAGGCATTACCCCGTGTGATGTGCATTCACGCCGCCCCCCGCAGCTTAATCTTCCCCTCCCCGGCGTCCATTGGCATAATCAACCGGGGCCTGCCCAGAACCTGCCAAGCTCGTATTAATGTTGGCTCAGGAAGAGATTTATTCCTTCCCGGCATAGCCCAGGCTGTCCCTGGCTCAGCCAGGACTCCCCCACCCTTATGCCCCCCACCACACACACACACACACACACACACACACACACACACTCACACACACATTCACACACGCACACACATGCACACACATACACACACACGCACACATGCACGCCTGCACACACACGAGCTCTGTGTTGAGCTAGTTCCAGTGAGCTTTTGGGAGGGGAAGTTCCTCGGCCTTTTCTAGACACAGGCACTAGACTCGCAAGATTTTCAGAGCCTCCGCATCATCTTCGGGCCTGGAACCCCATTTCCTACTCGGCAAGGGCCACCAGTATGCTGGGAATGTGCTCTACTTGGAAGTGTGAGTGCCAAGCGTGGGGTCAGACAGCTGTGCAATCCGAGTGGGTAATTTACCTCTCTGATCGTTTCCTCCTTCACAAAGTGGGGACATTAGAGGGATGATGTCATGAGGTTGTGCCCCCATTAAGGGAGGTTTGGAAAAGGGGGAACTGCTCAGACCCTCCCCCATGGGTGGGAAAGGTAGAAGGGGGAATGTCTGCTCCCACCTCAGTCCTAGATGCACTTGACCTGCAGCCGCTGACCCTGCCAGCTCCGACCACACAGACCCCGCAGGGAGAGAGAGAACCGCGTCCGCCCGAGAGCCCCGCTGTGGCCGCGCGTCCTTGCCACGTGTCACCCAGAGCTTTTCACTGATCCCAGGACACGCCCCCTCTGCACATGGGGCTTCCTCTGCCTGGGTTTCCCTTCCACTGATTTTCTGCCTAAAATTCTTCAGTTCATCCTTCAAAGTCCAGATCTGAAACCACCACTTACTGGAAGGCCTCCCTGCTCCCTCCTCTTCCCCCTCGGCCCCAAGCAGAGATCATTTCCGGTGTCACTGCGGAATCTCATAAAAAGTTCAACGTGGACACTTTCCGCACTACGCCAGCACGACCTGACCTGGCCCTCCCACCCAGCGGTGAACCCTTGAGGACGGGAGTCACGTTAATCTCCGATTCCCTGATGCTCAACCCAGTGTCCAGCACACGGTAGAAACTTAATCCACGTTTGAATGAATTATTCGTTGTGTCCTGAAAGCTTAACTCCAAAACTGGGCCTACTGATTACCTAATGAATGTTTGTGGAACTACCCAATTGATTATCATTCGCCTGTCTCCAGTCTCTGTAGCCCCAGAGCCTAGCATGCATTCGTGTTTGAATGAATGAACTGCGGTTCATGCTCTGGACACTCAGTATGCTGCCTGGACCACCGTAAGGGCCAGGGAAAGGTTTGCGTGACTGTTTACGCCCCCAGCACCTGGCAGAGTGTCTAGCTACCTGCCGTAACTGACAAAGCCCACATTTCTTCCGTCCGACTTGTGCAGGTTTATCTCCCTTACCTGGTGGTGCAGTCCAGGTTCGGGGCAGCAGAGGGCAGGGTGTGCGGGAGGGGCTCTGCCCTGCTCGTTCATGCAAAAACCCAGGCTCCCAATGGCTCTGCCAGTTTCAACAAGTGGCTTTCCAGGGTCACCTGGGGTGTTGAAACCCAGCTGGCAGGTTGGGGAAGGAGCCTGGAAGAGCCTACGTAGGAAGATTTTATGGGTCAGGCAGGGGACATGCCCACATCACTTCTGCTCACATTCCACTGCCTAGAATTCAATCACGTGGCCACACCTAACGGCAGGAGAGGCTGGGAAGTGGGGCTGAACTGTGCGCTCAGGAAAAAGAGGACATGGCTTTGATGAACAGCTGGCCATCCTGCAAACCTGTCGATCATCAGTAAGCATTTGAATGACTAACGACTTCTTCTCTATCTAGATTCTAGCGCAATGTTTGCACACAGGGTATGCTCAGTAAATAGTCGAAATAATTCATCTCTGTATCAGCAAAAGCCTTATGTAGTGTCTGGCACGGAGATGGTAGCTCAGTGAATGAACGAATGGATGGAGGGAAGGAAAGAAGGAAGAATATCTATAATCCTGGATTCTGATATAATTCTTGGCACATACTAAATGTTTGGGAAATTGTTACCTTCATCAACCAGAGCAATGGGTTTCCCCCGCAGACTCTTGCCTTCCTGGATGAGTCTAAAGATCCTGACCGCCGGGTCCCCTGGGATCTGCCCTTGGTCCTGATCTCTTGGTGCCCTGATGCTCGTTATCCCTGCACAGGGACCTGGCCACCTTCCGGCTGCCAAGCAGGCGCTGGGTTACCTCCAGGTTTCCCAGGTGTGGTGGCTGCAGCTCCCTCCAAGGGGGAGCCGTGGAAGGCAGGGGGCGGGCGCCGGAGCAGGGTTTTCGATTCAAGGTCTGTTCCCTGCTTGAGTGATCAACATCATTTCCATACTATAATTACATTGCCCAATCCTCTCCTGATTTTACTGCTATCTTGTAAGCCGTCCCGGTTGTGAGTAATTTAAAGCTATATGAGATGTCAGACTCCGTGAAACAATCACCCCTCCAAGAAATATGGCCCTAGATCATAATTGATAAGTCCCATTAGGCAATGGGGCCTCTTATTTCCTATTTGGTCTCTTCTGAGATGGCCTTGTTGATTCGCCTAATGCAGACTGTGTCCCCAGCATTGTCGAGGGAGAAAGATTCCTCCAGCTTGGGGGCACAAGGGCTGGGGGACCCAAGCCGGGGAGTGGAGAGAAGATGGGGTCAAGGACGGGTGGGGGCTCCTGGGTAGACCAGGTACACGTTGGCGTTTTTCCCCCATGGTCTGACTGATTTTTCTGCAGAGAACTCCTACGAGGAGAGTTTGCTACTCCTGAGCTTCCAGTCAGGGGCTGCAGGATCTGTTCTTGGGAAGCTTGGTTGGGATAAAAGGAAAACAGGAAGCATTTGGCTCTGAGTCCAGCTCCCCAAGGGGTGTCTGGAACTCTGCAGATGGTCCGGGAGCAGCACACATCTGTGTAAAGGCACCCCAGCCCCTGCAATCCTGGTATCCCCCTTCCCCTAGCCCCCAGGCCTGGAACGCCAGCTGAGCAAGGGTGTGTAGAAATAATTGTGGCTATCTTGTGCTCTCGTAAAATTTAGGACTGTTTTGCTCAAACATCTCCTCTCATATCCCATCCCTTCATCTGCCTTTCCTAGGTCCACAACTCAGAGACAAAAGGACTCTCCTGTCAGACAGGAAAGCAAGCTGGAGTGAAGAGGAAGGAGCACTGAACTGGGAGTCAGGCAATGGGATTCCAGGCCCTACCCTGTAGCCCAATTGCTGAGCTTCTTTGAGCAAGCCTCTTCCCTTCTCTGGGCCTCAATCGTCCCCTTTTAAAATGAGGGGTTAGTCTAGAACATTTTTAATTAGTTGTTGGTATTCAAAATCAAGAGATCCCACATAAGAAAAAGTTTACAGATCCCCCTATAAATTCTAACTGGGAGCACTTGTCTTACATTCCCACGTGGCCTCAGACAGCTGGAACTGAGCGGTGACTGCCTTCTAGTTAACCACAATCCCCACCACTCCCTATTGTCTTGCAACTTGCTCCTGGTGCTTATATTATCAACTGGCTCTTGTAAGCTTCTGTGTTTGTGATTTCTTGACATCTATTTTCTGCTCCAGGTTCACCAATCCACAGTAAACGCTCTCTCACGTGGGAGCCAATGACTTATATCCATCACCTGTGACTGCTTCTCTTCAACACTAATTATCCCTGCGCGGCGTCAATTCAGCACCATGGACAGACCATCGAACGGGACATCCTGGAGGCACGTGAGTTCTCCCAAGGCCCACGACATCCCGCCTTGTGGGCAGCCACCCACCTGCCCATGACCAAGAATATGCTGATTCTTGGTACCCTGGAAATTCCTCTAGTTATTACCACCCAAGCCCTGAATCTTCACTGCTTCTGCTCTCTGCCTGATTGATTTGTTTGTAGTTCTGTCATTCCTCGCGATCAGGTTGGGAGGGTGGGGGGACGGGGGGTGGGCTGGGTGATTCTTCTCTGGCAAGACGTGTCAAAACTGCCTGTCTATCTTTTGGGCGCAACTGCTGTTTCCCGAACTCCACCGTCCATGTTGCTGTAAAGAATGACGGATCTGATATCGTATATTACTGTTGTGCACTTTCGTGTTTGATATCTGTTTTTCCTTCCAAAATTTGCTGAGTGATTGAGAGGCCGTGGTTGCTTTTTTGAGATGCATCGTAAGGCCTCCTGCGTGAACGACTTGGCCAGGCAACGTGGATAGGAGATAAGGGAAAATTGTCAAGTACCTCCAAGCTGTTTCTTGCTGGCGTCTCTTTGTAAGTTCCCTCCAGGGCGTCTCTCTGGGAGTCCACGGCTGTCAGGAGGCGATCATTGGTGAAGCCGGTTTCAACTCCTGATAATTACTCAGCACAGCACTCAAAACCCACCACAGTTTGGAACCCACTGAGTGCCCACTCTGTGCCAGGCGCTGTGCTGGGGACGGGGACACAGGAGCAGAACAGCAACGTCTCTGCTCCCGTGGAGCTCCTATTCCAGTGAGTGAGACAGACAATTAAAAGAAAGCTACAGAATAGCTAGCGGCGGTCAGCACCAGGAAGAAAAATTAATCTGTGTAAAGAGAGGACGGTGTCAGCGGCTATTTTAGATTAGAGCCGAGAGATGGCATCTAAGTGGAGACCTGGATGAAGTGGCTGTTCAGGCCACGGGAAAGAGCTCTCTGGGCGGAGGGAGCAGCAGGTGCCAAGCTCTGGTGGCTGGAATGTGACTGGCATGTCTGGGGACTAGAAAGGTCTTTGCGGCTGGAGCAGGATGAGGGAGGGAGAGAACACAAGACACTGAGGTCAGAGAGCTGGTCCTCGTGGCTCACGGCTCGCACCACCCTTGGCCCTACTTTCTCAGCTGGGGCTCTGTATCTGCAGGGGTCTCCAGAGAAACAAGACCAAGAGGACACATAGATCAAGATATAGATGCACCTGGAGGTGGGGGAGGGTGGGGGCGGGGTGCAGGGGTAGAGGTGGAGATAGAGAGATATACTAAGCGATTTATTTCAAAGTATTGGCTCATGCAATTATGGGGCTGGCAAGTCTGAAATCTGCAAGGCAGGTGGCTAGAAGCTCCCAGGCAGGAGCTGATGCTACAGTCTTTTCTGTTTATTTATCTATGTTTGTAAAGATGGAGTCTCACTATGTTGCCCAGACTGGTCTTGAACTCCTGGCCTCAAGCAATCCTCCTGCCTTGGCCTCCCAAAGTACTGGGATTACAGGTGTCCGTGTCCCGACCTGAGGATGTAGTAAAAAGATGTTATTGTTATTATTTTGTCAGTCACCTTAAATATTTTTAGAGGGACTATAGAGTATATTACAAATGAAAATACGTAATTTCCATGACTGTATCTGGGATGTAAGATGCTTAGATTTCAGAAAGAGGGCATCTCGGCATTGATGGAAATACTGGTAACTTAGTTAGGAAGCAAGGAAGTGTGGGGGATGAATGCCTTTAGTCCTCGGTCAGGTCTGACAATATAGACCCCTTAGACAGACCACTTCTGACATCACTGTTACCAAGATAAATGCACAGTTCTCTGCCTCCCTGGTTCCTGGAGTGGGGAAAGAGGGACCCAGTAATCCTCCAGGTTTATGAAGTGTTAGCCACAAACCATTTCATATCCATGCTTTCATCCGAGTCTTACAATCTTCTTTGTTGATAAGGAAACTGAGGCCCAGAGAGGACAAGGAACTTCCCCAAGGACACACAGTAAGGGACTAAGGTGGAGCCAGGCCTATAATCCAGGTCTTCTGCCCATGCCCGCCCCCCCCAGTCTTCCCGGGCCTCTGCCCTGTCTTCCACCTCGGGGAACCAGGGTTCTTCCCAGACACAGAACAGTCAGGCTTGTGCCATCTCCTCTGAGGTTCTCGGAGAACTGACAGATGAAGGATTGGTCTGTGACCCCCCGAATCATCTGCTTGTTCTCTGAGACTTTACATAAGAGAAGAAAGACAGCCCCAGACAGAACCGGGGCCAGAGAGGGCTGTGCTGTTATCCTTAGGATGTATGAACGTATCCCCATGCCCCATCCTCAGGCCACCCTCTCTAGGGAGAGGCAATGCCAAGCCCTGTCTATGATTCTGCCCCAAGTCTGTCTGGGCTGAGCCCTCCCCTACTCCACTTCACCCCGTCAGCTATATCCAGGCATTAGTATATCTAACCCCAGCTCTGGTCTTAGCAGCCAGACTTCAAAACCTCAGCTCTGGGGGCTTCAGGAAGGAACTCCACAGCGTGGTGTTAGAAAGTCCCCACGATCAGCCCCCAGAAACTCCTCCAGCCTCCCCCACCCCTCCTCAGACTCTTACACATCTCCGAGTGTCGGGTCACGCCCATGTGCTCCAAAGCCCTGACCTTCCTCCCTCCCCACCTCTGCTCAAACCTCTCCCTCCGCTGGAAAAGGCTGCCTTTTGCATTTAAATATCCTTGAGAGAATTCTATTCTTCTGGAAAAAAAGAAAAGAAACATAAACTGTACTATATTAAAAGTGAGAACATCTATCTATCAAATGTCACCATCAAGAGCATGAGAGAGCAACCAGCAGAGTGAAGATACTTGCAATAGTATCTTCCACCAAAGACTCATATCCAGCATATATAAAGAACAGCCACTAATCAATAGGAAAAAAGGAGAGAACCCACTAGAAAAAAAAAAATAGGCAAAAGACTTGAACGGGCACTTCACCAAAAGCAAATGAGCAAATGGCCAGTAAACATGAAAATATGCTCAACTACGTTAGTCACCAAGGCAGCGCAAATTAAGACCACAATGTAACGCCATCTCATCCCCACGAAAATGACATTTCTGAAAACGACAGAAAATACCAAATGTTGGCAAGGATACGTTGCTCAGACACTCACACACGTCTTGCGGGAGTGTTAATCGGCAGAACCATTTTGGAAAACTGCTTGGCAGCGTCTAACTGGAGCTCAGCGTATGCACAGCCCGTGACCCAGAACGTTCACTCCCAGGTCAAACCTAACAGAAACACGTACATATGTTCACCCAAAGACAGGCACCAGAGTGTCACAGTAGCGCCACCACGGTGGCCAAAAATGGAAACGACTCAAGCCTCCAGCAACAGCAGACTATGGACTGGGCAGATAAGTCAAGGAGGATTGGAGCCATTGGGCCTTTGCATTGGGATGGGAATACATGAGGCACAGTGCCATACCGCGTGGGTGAATCTCACCCCATCATCTAAAGCAAGGGAAGCCAGACACAAAAGGCAGGTGAAAAATAACCTATGGTGCTAGACGTCACATTAGGGGTTACCTGGGAGTGGCTGGAAGGGGTCTAAAGGGATTTCAGGGGAGCCTGTCATACTCTTTCTTGATGGGGATGCTGGTTACAGAAGGGCACCCATCTCATGATAAGTGCGTAGAGCTGTGACTGTGTCTGATGTGTTCACACTACTTTTAAGAAGAGCTTAAAGAAAGTCCATCTTCCTTTGAAGTCCAGGTCAAGTTCTTCCCTGGCCAGACGAGTTCCCATTCCTGTTTTATTTCACCTTTACTGTATCTTCCTGGGGGCCCAGAGTGTGGCCAGTGTGTGAGTCTCCCCTGCCACCTTATAAGCCCCTGGAGGCACCCTCTTGTCCATGCTGCCCCGTAGTAGGTGCTCAGACAAGTACGTATTGAATTAAGCGTAGCAGAGTGGGAAAGAGTGTTGTATGCAGAGAGACCTAAGTTTCAGTCCTGCCTCAGGACCTTTGTACCTGCTGTTCCCATTACCTGAAGTATCTTCCCTAATGTCCACATGGCGCATCCCTTCCTCACTTCATCCAGGTCTCCGCTCAAAGTCACTTTGTTAAGGAGTCCTTCCCTGACTAACCGTTCTCAGTAAAATAGCACTACCCCTTCATGCTCCAACCTCTTCTCTTATTTGTTTTTGTTGTTATTGTTCTTCTTCTTCATCTTCTTTTCAGAACTGGACACCATCTGATACATTATGTATTTATATATTTATATATATATATATTTATTTCCCGTACATCTCCCCCCAACCAAAAATCAAACCCCAGGAAAACAGAAACTTGATCCATTTTATTTCTTGCTGTACTTCCACATGCTTAAAACGGCATCTGGCACTTAGTAGATTCTCAATAATTATTTGTTGAGTGAATGTGTGAATTAATGAATGAGCAACTCTGACCATTTTCTTGCTGTGTGACTTTTGGCTAGATGTGAGCATCTCTGAACCTAACTTTTCCTCACCTGCAAAGTGGGGCTAGTTGTAGTACCCACTTTTTGTTGTGAGAGTTGAATATGATTTTACCTCTGAAAAGTACTTCCTCAGCCTGGGGCATGGTGTACACAGTCAGGAAATGGCAGCTGCCCCCATCACTAGCTTCTCTAAGATGCACATCTGCCAAGTTTCGACATCTCTGAAATCGGGTGTCTCTTATAGCTGATATGCCATTGTTTCAACCCTCTGTGTAACCTTGGAGGAGCTTATTATCCCTTCCGAGCCTCAGTCTCTTTAGCGCTAGCAAAGGCAGGTGGGCTGGGTGATAACCAAAGCCTTTTCTAGCTCAGGCAAATTTTGGTGCTGGCATCAAATTACCGGAGACTGGAGCAGGATCTATTCCATTCATACACAGTGTGCCACATCCCCAGACCCTCCCCTGCAGGCCGACTGCCTCCCAGTCCCCTGGGGACCCACAGATACATCAAACACCATCCTGCAAAACTGAGGCTAGGGTCATTTCCCAAACTGCTCCCCTGTTGCCTACAGTGTAGTCACCATTGCTGGCCTGGGAATCGTTCCTGGTTCTCCTCTCACATCCTCGTCCGGCCAGACCCCAGACTTGCCCACCAAGTTCTCCAATGTCTCTGGACTCCATTCACTTCTCTCTTCCTCACGATTTCTACCCTGGTTCATGTCACCCCCATCTCTCAGCTTCCTCGATGCAACTAACTCTTAGTTGGTCTTTGTATTAGATAGAGAACCAGCTGACCTGCCTCCATAACAGAGAACCCAATGCCGGCATCTAAAACAAAAGAGAAGTTTATTTTTCTCTCATTTATCATGTTCGATATTAATGGGTTGTCCAAGTAGGTAGGTGTCTCTGCTCCACGAAGCCATCCAGAGACCCAGGTTCCTTCCATCTTGTTGCTCTGCCATCCCCTAAAGCAGGATTGACAAACTTCCTGTAAAGCGTCAGATAGTAAATATTTTAGACTTTGAAAGCCACGTGAATTTCTGTCACTACAACTTAACTCTGCTAGTGCGGTGAAAAAGCAGCCACAGACAATAGGCAATGAATAAGTATGGCGGTGCTCCAATCAAACTTTACTCACAAAAACAGACGGCCAGGCGCTATCGGTTCACAGGTAGAGTTGGCCAATCTCTGCTTTAGAGAGTAATCCTCATCTCCGTGGTTGATGCTGCTCCTCATCACTGTGACTACATGCAAAACAGGTTAAAAAATAACTAAAAAAGAGCAAAAGAGGTCAAACAGCTTTTTCTCTTTTTTTGAGACAGAGTCTCACTCTTTCACGCAGGCTGGAGAGCAATGAAGTCATCCTAGCTGACTGCAACCTCAAACTCCTGGGCTCAAGCAAGCAATCCATCCACCTCAGCCTCCCAGGTGCTAGGATTTCAGGCAGGAGCCACCAACGGCTTCCTCTTAAGGAGGTAGCGTGAAAGTTACACCAGTCACACCCACTCACATTCCATTGGCTAGAACCTAGTCACATGGCCACACCTAATTGCAAGGGAGGCTGGGAAATGTAGTCTCTAGCTAGGCAGTCCTGTACCCTGCTAAGCTTCGGGGCATTCTACTACCAAAACGAAGAAGAAGAGATTGAATTACAGGTAAACTGTTCATAGTCTTGAGCACAGACTCAAAGCCTGCAGATCTGGCCCGCTCTTCTCTTCCTCTTCCGAGCCATTGTCCACTCATCATTCATCTAGAAGGATCTTTCTAGAGTGAAAACGTGATCATGTTACTTCTGTGCTCAAGATTCTTCAATGGCTCCCCATGACTTCTGAAATTATAAAGTCAGTCGAAAAATACCAGTTGGGTACCTCCGTATACCAGATAATACGCTAGGGAATGAAGCTTCCGTGGTTAAAAAAAAAATTTTTTTAATTTTAAAGAAACAGTCCCTGCCTTCAAGAAATTTTCAATCTAGTGGGAGCTGAGTGCAAACTCTCTCATTCAGCCTACAAGGTCCCCAATGGCCTAAGCCCTGCCTCACCTCACTCAAACCATATCTCCACCCAGCCCGATCGGCACCCTTCACAAAAACACACCAGATTCCATCATGCCTGTGAGCCTTCACATATGTTGTCCCTCCTACCTGGAATGCCCCTCCTCACCCAATGCCCCATCCATCACCCAGCTAATATCTGTGCCTTCCTTAAGAATCAACCCAAGCATCACTTTCTCTTAAAACCTTCTCTGATCATTCCCTGGGTGGATCAGGTGTCCCTTCTGGGCTTCCACAGCCCTCTCTGAGTTGTAATTGGTCATTGGT
>NW_012145634.1:3559845-3586314 GCF_000956105.1 Propithecus coquereli
CATCAAATATCACCATTACCTCCACCACCATCATCATCATCATTATCATTTTCCCCATCATTACACATCAGTATTAAGTGCTATCTAAGCTATGAAGCACAAGATGCAAAGAATCATTACTGTTTTTTAGAGATAAGATCTCACCATGTTGCCCATGCTGGACTCAAACTCCTGGGCTCAAGCAATACTCCTGCCTCAACCTCCCGAGTAGATGGGACCACGGGTGTGTGCCACCACACCTGGCATAAAGAACCATTATTATGCCTGAGTTTCCTTGCTAACTTCCAACTACTCTCTTGAACTTGGTACCTGGGAGAAGCTTGGTCATGAAGCCCTGTATTTAATCATTCCTTTATTCAACCACATTTATGGAGAGTCTTCTATGTGCCAGGCACTGGAGCAGGCACCAGGAACCCGGCTGTGAATAAAAATGGACATAATCCTTGCCCTCATGGAGCTCTTAGGCTAGAGGGGAGCTCAGGAGTACACAATTAAACCAACAAATCAATACCCTAATTACAGGTTGCTGTGTTATTTAATTACAAAAGGTGATTAATGGCTCCTGGACTTGGGGGAACTTTTCAGAATGTGTAATGCTCTAGAGGTGACAAGCACACCGAGTTCTTAAATCAACAAAACATTGGCATGTAGTCAAACAGCCTCTCTAGGGGGTAAGGAAGGGGCCTGTATTAGAAGCTGGTAAACCTGGCTTTGGCTTTGGAGTTAAATATCCCACATTCTCAAAACACGAATTAGGAGAGCCCCAGTAGCCTTGCTGCAGCACGGGTGGGGAAAGAAAGACGGAAGAGAAAGAACAGAGCACACCCTTGGTCCTGTGCTTGTGCTGCTTCATTTAAAGTTCCCTAAGAAGGATTAACCCATTTACTGTAGAAGGAAACTGAGGTGCCAGGTAGACAGGCAGGGGAGGGAGCGCATCCACGTCTGTTGACTCAAGGGTCCCTGATTGTGAGCTCCATCCCATTTGGCCTGCCTTTCCTGAGGGTCTTGGGTATGTAGGGTCTGGGGATCAGCTGCTGTCACGCCTCAACATACACAAATGCACGCACACACACACATGCACACACACACACACACACACACACACACACACACACACCCTGGGGCCATCACCGGTGACCTCCTCCAGCTGGGAAAGGGGGAAGCCCTGGGCTCTCCATAGGGCATGGACTCTGGCCTTCTGATCTGGGCTTCAGTCTGGCTCTGAACCTCAGTTTCCACATCTGTACAGTGGAGCTAATAGTCATACCTGCCTTGCAAGGTAACAGTCAGGATTCAAGGAATGAATATGTTTGGGCTGTTGGCACACAGCAATAATAGCATTTGGTAGTGATTATTGTCAACACTACAGCCAGAAGAGATGCACCAATATCTATTCAGAGGATGTGACAGCTCACTTTTGATAATGAAATTGTGCCTTCAATTCTCCCTTCAAAATATTCCCTGAAGCAGGACTTTTCCCAGGAGGCTCTGATAGAGAAATCACCTACATGAGAATTTCTAGAATAGATGCTCTTTCACTTGCAACCTAGGTTTTTGTTTTTGTTTTTTTATCCTCATAGCAACCTGTTCTCATTCTTCCTGGTTCCTACCACACTATGGAATCTCACACTTATTGGTGTGTTTACTTGTTTATTCATTTCTCTGTTCCTGTTTATTTACTATTCCTCTGTGTCCTCGGTTTCTAGCCCCCTTCCTAAAGGATACCGATGGAATAAGTGGATGAAAGTGAAGCTGGGCAGAGACCCCAGTGAAGATACTGGAACACCCTTTGTGAGTAAGGGCCTAGCTGAGAAGTCACCACTTCTTAGAAGTCTTCCAGGATTTCTTCCCCCTTCAGAGGGGCATCAAGGACTGTGAAAGAAACTGTAAGGGAAATCTTACAGACCTGGTTTGAACCTGTTCCACCACTTTCTAGCTTTAGATCTTCTCTGAACCTCAGTTTACTTATCTAGAAATTTGAAAATTCTCTAATAGGAACTTCGTCCTTCACCAAACTTTAGTCAATCTCCTCTGAGGCCTCTGCTCAACAAGGCCTTGTCCCTGGCCTGCCGTCCTTGACCTGCCAAACCCAGGTTTAGCAAAAAAAAAATCCTGCTAAGCAAGTTCAGCAAGAATTCCCTCCACTCTTGATATTTAATACAGTTCCTCTTAGTAATTTTCTATCCACTGATTCCCTCATCCTGCCCCTTGGCTACAAATCCCCCACTTGCTATATTCAGGGTTGAGCTCAGTTCTGTGCTGAAGTCACTCTCCTCTATTGCAGTAGCCAGAATAAAATCTGTTTTGCTGTTTTTACCAAGTGTCTAGTGCAATTTCTCTTTGATATCTCTCAAGATTAAATGGGAAGTTAGGTAAACTGCCAAGCCCGGACTTGGATACTCAGGTTATGTTAATAAATGTCAGATAAATGAATGGATGGGTGGATGGATGGATGGATGGATGGATGGGTGGATGGATGGATGGATGGGTGGGTGGATGGATGGATGAATAGGTGGATGGGTGGATAGATGGGTGGATGGATGGATGGATGGGTAGATGGATGGGTGGATGGATGGATGGATGAATAGGTGGATATGGGTGGATGGATGGATGGATGGGTGGGTGGATGGATGGATGGATGGATGGATGGATGGATGGATGGATGGATGGTTGGATGGATGGATGGATGGATGGATGGATAGATGGATGGATGGATGGATGGATGGGTGGGTGGATGGATGGATGGGTGGGTGGATGGATGGATGGATGGATGGATGGATGGATAGATGGATGGGTGGATGGATGGATGGATGGGTGGATGGATGGATGGATGGATGGATAGATGGATGGGTGGATTGATGGATAGGTGGATGGATGGATGGATGAGTGAATGAGTGGATGGATGGATGGGTGGATGGATGGATGGATGGGTGAATGGATGGATGGATGGATGGATAGATGGATGGGTGGATGAATGAACAAACAGTGCACTCTGTGAAGACTTGCTCTATGAGCTTGAGGGTCCATTGGTGGTCACCTGTGGTCCTGGTACTCATGGGGCTCATTAGCCAAAGAACCACACAGGTAAATGTAAGTTTCCACCTTGATAAGTGCCTCAAAGGAGAGGCACGTGGCCGGAGGGCTCAGAGACCACTTCCTGGAGGAGGCCGTGACTGTGCCGAACTCAGAAACACAAGGCGGAGTTTATCAGAAAGAGGAGAAGAGATTTTGTTCAAGCCCAGAGAAAGACACTTGTGGGTTTTTGAACAACCCTCACAGAAGTATTAGGCTCATAGGAAGCTGCCATCTTTATAGGTTAAAAATGGTCCAATATCAGCAACTTCATGTGGTTTAACTCAGCTATGCTCAAACTTTTTGGCCTCAGGACACTTTTATCCTCTTAAGAATTATTGCGAGCTCCCCCAAAGCATTTGTTGTTGGGAGTTATAGCTACAGACATTTACCACATTAGAAATTAAAATTGAGAAACGTTTTAGACACAATATACAGACCGTACAAGCCCACATTCCATTAATTGTCAGTGCGATGACGTCATCCGGTGTCACACAGCCTCTGGACAGAAGTTGGCACATGGTAATAATAGCATTGGGTAGAAACGTCTCTGTGTATTCACAGGGGAATGAGAGACAAAAGGATAAATACTATCTTAGTATTATCACAAAAGTGGTTTTGACCTACAGCATCTCCTGAAGGGCCTCAAGGTTCCCCAGGAGTCCCACTTCGATAAATGCTCATTTAACCCAATAAAATCTAGGCACTTATGAACATGTTGAACGGCAGAGTTAAAACTGACCTGTCCAGATAGAGTGCCTGGGCTCTCCCACCCTCTGCCCTCCCATGACAGCATACTAAAACACAAGAAGGCCACGGGGTCCCTGAGGTTATCGGAAGATGTGGGAAGACCCGCTGGGGGCA
Organism: Propithecus coquereli; assembly: GCF_000956105.1. Taxonomy (NCBI): domain Eukaryota; kingdom Metazoa; phylum Chordata; class Mammalia; order Primates; family Indriidae; genus Propithecus; species Propithecus coquereli. Next base: position 3,563,782 of record NW_012145634.1, read on the forward strand.
GCATGAGTCTCGGCGGGGACTCTTGCAGGAGGTGGCGGATTCCATGCCAAGGCTCCCTCCCAGGGTGCTCATGGGAAATTCTAAGCATGGTCAGCGCATAAACCAGCTCAGTCCTGCGGTATACACCAGCGTACCACACTGAATGTGGTTATGGGAGTGTCAAGGATAACTTCCCCCCAGGGATGGCTTTCAAAGAACAAAGATATTGACCCAGACCCAGCCAAACAAGTGGGGCTTAAATACTAAGTCTCACCACTTGAATTGACACGTTCTTGTTCAGCCCCCAGAAAAACAGGCATCATTGCCTTTTTATTGGAGAAAAAAAAGAATACTGGAAGGAAATGTTGCTGTGTCAACACAGGACTGTAATGCAGAGGGTACTCAACTAAAGGGACGGTTATTGTCCCCTCAGTCCTGTGGGCTCACTGGCTAAGAGCTTTCTATGCAGTGAACCTGTGTCCAAATTCCTACTCTATCTGTTTCCAGATGGGTCAATTTTTAAAAGTAGCCTCTGTTTATGGGAAATGATTTCACTTTTCTATTTGGAGGTGTCAACTCATATTCCCATGTAGAGTAATTTTATTTAGGAAATAAGTGCATTGATTTGGAGGATGTTCTCAAAGAGGTTCTATGAACAGGTGGGCGTGTTGGGGGGAAGACACCTGCTCACGACTGAGTCGGACAAATCTTGAGCTGACGGGTACAGCGTTCGGTGCTGGTGTCTGACACAGCCTAAGCACTTGATACACGATGGCTATTATTTTCTAAATGGTTTCCTGGAGATTGAGATGAGTTCTTGGGTGAGGAAATGATGCTAGACAGAGCACAAGCTTTGATGCAAGTCACGGATTCAAACCTTGGTTCAGCTTCCCACCTGCTGTGGATGCAGAGGCATCTCTCTGCCCCTACGAGCCCCTCTGGGGGTTCGAGTTCTGCCTGAAGCGCATTGGGAGAGAAGGATTCTGGTTCCAGCAGTTGATCTGTGGGATGACCCCAGGAAACTCAGCTATGGGAATAGGGGAGCAGGGGAGTAGGGAAACTCAGATACAGGAACAGGGAAGGGAAGAAACGCAGGCCCCCTTCCAGTGAGGGTGTAATTCACAGGAGCATGAAACTGAAGCCCAGTCCCACACTTCCCTCCTTTGCTTTACAAATGGAAACGCTGCCGCCCTTCTGCCTGTATCACCCCCAGGCCTGACACGCGAATGAAGAATCTGACACAACAGGCATCAGGTCACCCTAATAAGAGTTTCCCCCAGATATAATGATCCTGTTGGAAAGTCCAGAGACACCTAGAATTATGCAATGTTGGAGCACAAAGTAACAAGAAAATCACCTTGACTAAACTTTATTTTACAGACGGGAAGACAGGCCCAGAGAGGGACAAGGACATTCTCAAGGTCACACAGCAAAGTCAGAAGGAGAGTTCAGGCCTCCTGATGTCCAGTCCGAAGCTTCACCAGCGACACTCCACCGTCTTGTACTGGTTTTTAACTCCAACTCCGCTGTGGTTCCTGCAAATTGATTTAGGTAAAGCTTCACCCTTTACCCAAGGGAGAGAAGAGAGTGTCTCCAATAGCTCAGTATTCGTACCGAGTGATAGATGGATGAAGGAAATGGATCCTGGGTCCTCTTCAGTGTAGCAGCAGTATGGCATCTCCAAACAACGGAATGTTATGCAAACACATAAACACGCTACAACACGGGTGAACCTCAAAGACATTATGGTAAGCGAAAGAAGCTAGACACCAAAGACTATCTCAGGTTTGGGTACCAGAGATGTCAGGGTGGCAGTCTGCCCTCAGTTCTGGATGTGCTCTTGGCCAAAGAATGACCAGACACACCGAAGTGTCAAGTCCAGACCATTATCCCGGTCCTCTGACTCCTTTCTGGGAAAAATCACCAGCAAGGCCAACACGACGGAGTAACCTCAGGCAGGGAGAGTTTCCCAGGAGCAGCTCTTGAGTGTAGACTAACACGGATCTGCCTTCGAGTGGAGACAGACCAACTCACTCACCCACTGACCCACTCACTTACTACTCACTTCTTGGATTGTTTCCTTTTATTAGCCCAGTCTTGAGGAGGGCTCTTGGGAGGTGTAGGATGTTATAAAATGATCAGCAGGTGTCTTCAAAATTCCATCTACATAGACCGCTGCTCCCTCTAAGAAAGCCCACAGGGGTGGGGGGGCATGAACCGCAATGCAGATTCAAGCTAACGGCATATTAATTACCCTCAGGTTACTCTAGGTCACCTTCTAAATCCTATCATGCCTGGGCTGGGGAATTCCTAGGTGGTTAAAGCATTCCCTCCTTCCCAAGTTGCTTTGGATACGATTAAGGGTGGGGCAACGCCAAAATGGGGTGCCCACCCTGATCCTTCTTCCCAGGTGGAGCAATCGCTCGAAACAGCACCCAAACAGGGAACCCTTGTCCCGAGAAGAGATAGAGATCCTATCTTCCTAACGTACACACTGTGTGGTTCCATGTACATGAAAGGTCCGGAGTAGGCAAGTCTATAGAGACAGAAAGCAGATCGGTCGATGCCAGGGCTGGGGGGAGGGGAATGGTGACCGACTGCCTAACACGCCAGGGTTTTTCTTTCGGAGGTGATGGGAATTTCTCAGAGCTAGATGGAAATGATGGTTTCACAACATTGTAAACGCACAAAATGCCACGTACGGCACACTTCAAAATGGGTGATTCTATGTTATGTGAAATTTACCTCAATAAACAAGCACACACGGCAGAATATACCTCCCAGGAGCGCTATATTTCATCCACATTAGCTTGATGAGCTCTCCCATAATTTGCTGCTGTTGGTGCCATTATCCTATTTAACAGGTGAGCAAACTGAGTTACAGAGAATTTTAGTGACTGGCCCAGGAAGGTTTGGCCACCAGGTGGTGGAGCTGGGATTTGAACTTGTGTCTGACTGCACAGCGATCGACTTCCCCATAGCACCTGCCCTTAAGGAACGCACAACCAGAGACAAACTCTGAAGCACAGATGACCATGATGATTCTTAGACACATCTCAAAACTCATCTTTTCAGAGCACAGAGTTGGAGCAATGAGTTTCTTCTTGGGGTGTTGGTACATCTGAGAAGTCAGACCATAAAAAATATCTTTTTTAAAAGAAGTAGAGTTTTGATTGGCAGAGAAGGAAGAGCAGGGAGAGAACATTGTTCAATGAGGCAATTACTTCCCAAGTAAGTCAGTTCCGTGTGGCACTTGGAGAAGTGGGTAAGTTCAGAAATCTTAGGATGAAACAAAATTAAGTATGTTTCATTACTGCAGACCTTCTCAGAGCCTTTAATTTCCCAGTGTGTTTCGTGATTCTCCAGGAGTTTCCTACAGAACACACAGAATTTCCTAGCTTATTCAACCAGAGGCCCCTCTGTTCCCCTCCCCTGACCACAGACCCCTGGGGCTCACACCGAGTGTCACACATTTGGGGAAAGGCTGGATTATGGTTCCTGTGGAAGGAATAAGGTATTGCACAAAGGCCATGCTGGGGTCGTTCAGAGTGCACCTGGATTCCAGCTGGCCTCTCCGGGTTTTAATGGATATTCTCTTTTCCTACCAGGGTCTCATGTTCCAACTAGCCTGAATTGTCTTTCCGGGAGAGGAGAAGAAGCAGAATGAACGGAGATACGACGAGGGAGAAGAGAGAGAAAGCGGAGAGAAAGGCAGGGAGGGGATGGGAGACAGATAAACAGAGGGAGGGCAAGAGAGGGAAGAACCCCAGGTGAGCCCCAACTTGACTGGATCCCCTCCCTGTTCGGCATCATCAGCTGCAGGAAAAAAAACCACCCAAACCCTGAAAGCTGTGGCTGTTCTGGAAGAGGCAGGCAGCTGCTAAATTAGGAGGTATTACCCAAGATGAAGGAAACAATTAGGTCATTTAGCACCAGAGATAAAGCAAATACTTTTTCTATCAAAAAAAAAAAAAAACTAAAGCTAATTCAATTGGAAAAGAGGCGATGGGGCGAGGGGCCTTGGAAGCCGGGCAGGGTTTGAAGGGCATGCTGGTGAGCGTGCAGAAGAGATTTAGCCGAACTCAAATATGTGTTCGGGGAAGGAGGGGGCTCCGGCGGGCTCCCCAGCTGGGCTTGAATAAACAAGTCGATGTCAGCTTTTGCTTTCGATAAGCGAGAGGGTGACAGGCAAACCACACTTCCCCCCGCTGGCAGACGTGGAATGGGTGATCGATAGGGCAATACCACGGAGCTAATTAAATCAGAGCTCCATGGGGCTCATTTCTTCCTTATAGCCCAGGACCAGCGAGAGCCTCCCCGATATGCAGGGGCAGATGGCGCCGGAGGGCCTGGTCCCATCTCCTGCCCCAGGGCAATAGCTGAAGCTCTGCCACCATGCCCGCCCCATCCCACTCCTCCCTCTGCCCACCCGAGGCAGCCCATCCTGCTATTTGGAAGCACTGATGAGAATAAAACTAATGTTAGATAGCCTGACCCTGAGGAGCTCCGAGCATCGTACTTTGAGTCCAGCACCTTTTTTAGCTCGTTTTGCCCTCAAGACAACACTCTGTGGTGGGTACACTGACGACCACCATTTCACAGATGAAGACACTGAGGGTCAGAGAGGTGAAGGGACTGCTCAGGGTCACCCAGCTGGTGAGTGTTGGAGTCAGACTATGAATCCAGGTTTCCTGGAATTCCAGAGAGCAGATCTTGAGCGCTTATTCTAAGAAAGTCCAGCTACATTGGTCTTCTGGCAGCTTTCACACACTAGAGCCATGCTTTTATCTATTTATTCATCTTTGCACATACGCAGAGCTATGAGCCAGCCACTGGGCTTGGCAGTGTGAACAAAATGGGAAACCAGCCCTCAAACTAGTGGAAAGCAAGGTAACTAAGCAACAAACGGACACTTAAAAGGTGGGGTAGGCGCTGCATGGAGCAAAAGAGGGCTGTGACCTTGAACAAAGGATGTCCCCTAGAGAGGCAGTCAGGGAAGGCTTCCTGGAGGAGGTGGTACTCACAGGGAGGCCCAAGGGATGAAAAGAAGCCAACCAGGTGGAAGTTAGAGGAGACGTTTGTGAAGACCCTAAGGAGGGAATGAGCTCGGAGTTTAGGGGAGCAGAATGGAACCCTGAGCAGAGTGACAGGCAGGGGTGAGCCGGGTCATGTCATGCAGGAAGAACAGGGGAAGCCTCAGACAGGGCAAGTGACTTTCTCAGACTAGCAATGCAAATCTGTGACCACACTAGACCAGCGCCCAGGCCTCCTGATGCCCATCCCTCATGTCAAGCCTCTGGCCGTGCAGCCTCTCCCGCCGGATGGTACGCATCACGGGAACGGCCACCATGTCTTTTGACTTGGTACCATCTCCCCAGCACTCAGTCCTGAATCTGGTATACACTAAGCACCTACTGAATGTTTGTTGGATGAATGAATAAATGACACTAACAGCAGGACTGGAGAAGGATTTAACACCTGCTGTGTACCAGGCACCACGATCATCACGATGGGACCGGAAGTTATGGAAGAGCCTCATTTCTTTATGGGATTCTTAGTTCTATCTCCATCACTTCCTAACACACGGCCTCCACGCTCAGCGAGCCAGCCTCTTCCCTGACTCTGCCATGCACACGGTTCCTCTCCAGCTCTCCCCAGGCCTGCCACCTGACCTATTCTCCCTCAATCTTTTCAGCTGCCCAGATTGATTTGTTCAGTCCTTCACGATCCTCCTCCGCGATGCTCTCCCTTCACTATTTCTCCAGACTCTTTCTGCACACACCACTTATCTACATCCGGTCCCTCTCAATAATGCGTAACCTCCACCTCCTCAAGAGCCCAAGCCATACTTCCTGTTTTCCCTGCAGTACTGGACCCACGGGAGCAGGTAAATAAATCCTTCCTCACATGAGTCCCAAGAGTCTTGGGCAAGTCGCTTCAACTTTTTGAAACTCTGGTTCCATCCCCCAAAAATAAGGAGATGAAATTTTATCAAAAATGGCAAATTTGTGCATCCATCCCACTGCATCCTCTCCCTTAGTCAAAGCAGACATTACTGATTGATCACTGATTTTTGTCCACTGTGACCAGATGTACACTTAAAATGCGTTCCCAATGCAACATTCCATGCAGCCATTACTAGGAAATGCAAGATTTGTGAGCAAGATGAAATCTGTTTGCCACTCCTTATTGCAATAAACTCTAACGGATTTTCACCTGGCCTTGGGGATCTCCCGTGATCCCCAAGGAATATCAGATTAAGGGACTGAAACCTAATTTATAGATTAGTGACCTTGAGTAAACCCAAACTCCACGAGCCTCAGTTTCCTTCTCTGTCAGATGGCACATATCTTACAACATGGGATCTTTGTAGGTATCACTGCTTTTTACCCATTGTGAAAGGAAAATAAAATCACCAGGCTTATTATAATTGTTTGTTAATATAAAGTTATCAGGCTCTGAGGGAGGCAGCCTGAAGATATCTCCTAGCAGTGCAGGAATTTGGTTTATAGATTTGGAATATCTTTTTCAGCCTGTCCAAGACCATGTTTGCCTTCCTTCTGGCTCTTGGCTATGCTGCGCCTGGTACAGTCATCCTATTTAGCACTTCCAAGTGAGTTTGGTCTTACTGAATCCACTGCTACCCCAGCTTCTCTCTCTGGACAGTGCTATAAGCTACCAGGAGTTCTCTAATAAGCGTGGACTGGTTTGGCTACCTCGCCACAGACAGAGTGGGGAAAGGGAACCCCACGCCTCAGTGTCCCCAAGCCCAGCAGACGGTACTATCCCGGAGTGCCAGGGCTCGGTCTCGTTCGCAGACATTTTCCCGGTACCCAGCACTGAACCAGGAGCTCCGTAAACCTTCAGTCAAGATTTGCTGAATGGATGGAGGGGGGGAAGAAAGGCACAGACACCACCTAATGTCCCACACTGTGCCTTCCGCGTGCCAAACCTGTGCACACACTGCTCTCACAAGCTCGGACACAATGATGTTTAAAAGAGCAATTAGCAACCTTTTAAGCCTGATTGCCAACTCCCCCATTAATCACTCGCAATTATAAACCCCAAATCTTCAAAACAATTGGTCCCAGATGCCCACTAGAGAGAAACGTTAATAACCTTCCTTTTTCATCTGGAAATCTCCGCTCGGTTGGAGTCTCTGGGTCACGGAGGGGTGGAGAGGCCACAGAGGGCTGAACAGCCTGACATGGGAGTGGTGACTCTGGAGAGAGGGGTAGAAAAGTCACCCCGCAGGGGCCAGAGGACACTCCGGGAGGCCGCCTCATCTTCCCACTGCCTGCTTCTCCCATTACCACAGCCAGCCTGGCCCATATATCTCCCCATGCTTTCGCCAAACCGCTCTAATTCCACATTATGAAGACGCTCTCTCTAATTACTGCAGCTAATTAGCTCCTCGCAGCCACCCTGGTTGAGGCGCGGGAGAGGCAGAGCTGCCCGCGAGGCTTGGACGTGGCTGGCCGCCTCCGGCCGCCAGCCGCCACTTTGCCACCCTGCGAGCTGACCCCCGTGTTTCAGGGCGAAGGGAGAAGGAGGATGAGCGATGGCGGGAGGCTGCTCGGTCGATCTGAACCCCCTCTCTCCGCCGGTCCCCCGCTGCGGGCAGCAGGCAATTCAGACCTGAGTGCAGCAGCTAATTAAATCAATATGAGATAATGAACAGCAATTAGAGGTCCGGCTAGGCACATCTTCTCTTGTAAATACTGTTTCTCTCCCAACGGGGAGCTCTTTTTTAATAATCTGTTTGTGTTTCATTTCCAGGAGCCGTAATTCCCCCAAGAAGCACTTTGGGAAAGTGATTTGTTTGTCTGTATAATCGCCAAAGCATTCCGTTAGACTTGTTTGTTTTGCTGAGTGCCTGCTACTACTAGAGAGAGAGATAATTTTCTTCTCTCTTTTATTTTTTCTTAAATTTCTACTTCCTGCCTAAACATCCCAATGTTGGACCAGTCCAGGGCGGTGCATCTTAGAGGTCCCTCTCTGCCCAGCTCCCTCTCTATCATGTTGACAGGTGAACAAAACTCACATTCCTAAGGCATCAGAGAAGGATTGGAGGGAGTCTGGTGACTCCCATTCTGCAGATGGGAAAACCGAGGCCCACGGCAGCCTTCAGTGACTGACAAACTCATCATTTTCCCGTCCTCCATTCAGAAATCTCGTAAATCTCATGTGGTACCCAGGGGGAGGCTTGGGGAAGGCATTATCGGGAGCCCTCTGCCCTCAAGAAGCTTGCAAATTTATCTGGCGGGACAGGCTAAGGCACATATCAATTAGAAAACAATTAAGTGCCTAATTGTGTGGCACCAACAAGCTCAAAGAGTTCAGGAAATGAAAAGATCCTTTGGGGAATAGAGTGGAAGCAGAGAGCATTTGCATCTTAGCTCTGTCTTTATCTTCCTTCAAGACCTATTTTCTGAGCTCGAGAGTTTTATATCTTCATTCGGATGCCCCACGGCACCACAAGGTCAATTTGTCCAAAATGGAGAGCATCACACGCACCCCCGGCCCTGTCTGCGATCTCGTGCTCCTGCTCAATAAACGGCCCTCCAAACATCCATTTTCCCCATTAGAGAACCCGGTTCCTTTTCTTATGCCGTCTACACCTGGTCATTTACACCCTGCAAATGTCTCTCGATTGTACCTACTTTGGTGCATGTCTACTATCACTATGCTGGTAGCAGCCACCAGTCCCCCACCTGGACTCTTACAGCACGCACCCCACTGAGTCCCCTGAGTCTAGCCTTCCCTCCCTCCAATCTAGCACTGCAAGCAGAGGTGGTTTCTGCGACGCAATCTGACCAGATCATTCTCCTGATCACACCTCTCAGTGCTTCCCTAGGAATAAAGGTCGAACGCTTTAATGTGACCTGTGAGGCCTCTGGTTCTTGCTTATGTTTTTAGCCTGGTCTCTGTCCGTCTATGCTCCCCCTTTCTACACACATACACACCCCTCAGGCTTCAGTGGTGGCCTCGTGAATAGGCACCACTCCTTACACACCCAAGCCTCTACAAGTTCTTCTTTTTCCCACCAAAAAATCCTCCTCCACTTTTTCTTTAGATCTTTGTGGTGGCCAACTTTTAGTCCTCTCTTGGGCGTCTTAGAGAGAACACCTCCTCCAGGAAGTTTTCCTGTCCTTCACCACCCCAGGCTGGGTTAGATACTTGAACTCTGAGTTTCCACAACCACCTGCGCTGATAACACAATCTTAGAACTTATCAAATCGTGTGGCGTCATAATTTTCAGATCATTTTCCTCTCTGCTCCACTGGAATAAGAGAACTGTGAGGTCAGGGACGTGTTTTGTTCTTCCTTGGGGCTCCCACTACTTAGCACACAATAGTTGCTTGATAAGTATTCGTTGAGTGTGTATTGAATGAAAAGCTAGAAGTACCCTTAAAATACATCTCATACGACCCTTTCATCTTTTAGATGCCAAAACTGAGCCCTCAGAGAAGGGGGAGAGAGTTTCCCAGGGCCGTGCAGAAAATGACAGCAGATCAGAATAGGTTCGAATTGTCTGGACTGCTGATTCCTTTCAATCCACCATATTCATCTGATTTCAATCAAATACATATTTATCTCAATATATATATATCTGACCAAATAAATATGGAGTTAATTTGTACCTTAGGAAGCTAGAGTTGGCTAAGACAAAAATAGACCTATTGTGACCACAGCGGAGGGGTTTATTGGGGGTTGCAGATGGCACTAAAGTCTTCCCAGAAGGTGATGGACAATGTTCTTGAAAAAACCAAATTTTTCTGGCCACAGAGGATTAAACAGCTTGTTCAAAACACACACGTGGTCAATCCTGAAGCCGTGATCCAACCCAGGTCATTCTGCTCCCTCCGCCTCCCCTTTGTGAAGAACACAGCCCTATTTCAAGACAGTTCGAAATCTGCCAGACATGTGCTGGGACAGTATCGCTGGAAATCCCGTGAGGTTTGAATAAAAAGTTGGCAGCCAAGTTAGAGATTCAAACTTTCTGTATATTTTCCAGTCAGAGCCAATTACAGAAGTTGTTGGCCATTGAGAGAGACCAGACCAGAATCAGTGCTGTTGGAGGCTCGAAGGTTATTACTGAACAGACAGGATACGTGTCAGAACCTGCGGAGTGTATCATGAAGAGGCGAAAGCAAGAGAATTTATCAGCGTAGAGACCACGACCCACAGCCAGAAATGGGTTCCCCTGCACAACACGACGGTGCCACGGCAAAGCTTTCAGGACCACGGACAGCTCCTCCAGGGCAGGCTCCCTCGGGCTGGCCTTTGTAGAGCTCCCTGGCGTGAAGGAATGTGCAGCAAATGGTTGCTCAATTAACTCAAAAAGAAAAAGAACAAGTAAGATCCTAACGCGTACTCTTCTGCCCTGAGGATCATAATCCCTCCCTTTGGTGGGATGAGGCATACAGAGCCCTAAACCTCTCTCATGGAGCCACACTAAAAACCTCGAAGCCCATCTCTTCCACAGATCTCCACCCAAGGTAAGAATTTCCCGTAAAGTGCTCCATCTGGCCTCCTCTGAGGCATCGCTGTCCGCAGAGCATCTCAAACACCAGATCCCATTTGAGGAAAGGGAAGCCATGGAAAATCTCTCTTCCTGGGGACCCAGTTTTTCCAAGTCTCAGGCCAGCATTAGTCCAAGCCCAGGGTCATGAAACACAGTTCAGATTCAAAAATCGTATGTGGACAAAAAAGCACCAGCTCTTTCGGTTTCCCCCTGGGGGAAAGCAAGGTGCAGAGAAAGAGACATCGATGTAGGTTTCGTTAGGAAACTGGGGGAATCCTAAGTCGTGACTATGTCATTGTTAAGATCCACTATCAACACTTGCTACGTTCCAGACACACTTATAAACATGGTCTCGTTTTATCTGCCCAACCCTCCTGGGAGCAGCGTACTGCAATCCCTTTTTATAATCTAAGGCTCAGAGAAGGAAATGGACTAGGTGCGAGCCACATAGCCAGGATTTGACAGACCCCGGGTTCAAACCCAGATTTTCTGACTCAAAGCCCTAGATGTTTCTACCATGCTACATTGCCCTTGGTGGTCTTCCTTGATCTTTGAGCCAGTAACACTTGCCGCTCTTGACCTAGGAGCAGGACACAGCCGGCCTATCGCAAAGATGGGTTGAGCTATTTCCCCTGGCCCTTGTGGACTCCTGCACGAGTCTTTTTCGGGCATGACGCACATGGCGGCCAGGCCAGATTTCACTGCCCCTTAACACCTCCCCTCTTTCCTCCCACGCCCACAGCTTAAAAACGTGAAACCGAGTTTTCTCAGGTCAGTAAAACGCCCTGAACAGCAGAACTCTCATCGACAATTCACGGTTACCACAATGTCAAATTCACTTTCCCCCCCACTTCCTTCTTTCCTGTTTGTACAGCAAGGAAACCTGTAGATCTGGCCTTTTGATCACACTCTATCCTACCTACAAAACTAGATACACCTGCTGACCACTGATTCTCTTCTGCCTTCAATTTCTTCCCTCTCCTTTCCCTTCAATCTATCACAAGTCACTTCCAACGTGACAAAGCTCCGCCCAAGCCTGATGCGATGGAAGAAAATGGGCTTTGGAATCACATGAAAAGAATTCAAATACAAGCTCTGCTCTTTCTCTTTCTGTGACCTTGGGCACATTTCTGAGCATCGTTGATCTCATCCACACACTGGCGATTACGCCTGCCTTTGGCCGCTATAGAATTTAGCAATGATGTTTATATAGGTCAGAGCAGTTGTAGCAGCAGTAACAATATTAACATTAAAAATAAAAATAGTAACTGCTAACTTATTAAGTGCTCACCGTGTACTAGGCACTGTTCTAAACGTTTTACGTGTAACTAATTATGTATAAATTAGCGATAACTAATATCTATGATAACTAACGTATGTAACTAATTATTAATATAAGCAACAGGCACAGAATCACACAACTAGTCATTTTCAGGCTTGCACAGAGTAGGTGTTCAATTAATTGTAGCTCTACATCCCGCTCTCCCTCGAGCCCCATCACGTGTCTCCTTTCTTCCACTGCTAATGCTCCAGCTTCTCACCCTGACCACTGCCAGCTCCATTTCCCCAGTCACGACTTGGGTACCATGCCCTAATTTCTAGAAATGCAGTGAGAAGTCCATGATGCAAATGTGAAAGTATACCACCTACAAAATGTGCTTAATAAATATTCGTTTAAAATTAATAATACTCACCTATTCCATTTTGCTCCACCCTCTTCAACTTTTGGATACATGGCTCTGATCCCATCATTTTTAGCAAAATTGTCCTCTAGATAATCATAACGGACAAAATGGCTAAATCTAAGAGCTGGTTCCAGGTCTTATATTTGACCTTGTGCACAGCCTTGTTACTGCCAGTCTACACTCTTAAGCCTCTCTCCTCCTTGGACTCCGGAATTCTAGGCTTTCCTGTTTTCTACTCAGCCCTGAACTTGCTTCCTTATTCCACCTGTTATGCATAACCGTATCTCCAAGGATTCGTTCTGACCTCTCTGCTTGTTCCATGAAGCTCCTAGCTGTCTGGTCCAGTTCAGTGGGGAGGACTCCCATTGGAATTTGAATCTCCCCATAAGCAGAGACCCTGAGCCAAAGTTTTGAGTCTGAGTAGTTCATCTGGTGGTCCCAGGAAACTCTGGGAAGGAACATGGTGTAGGGGCTACAGACTGGTGTGTGACCTTGACTGCCACAAGGTCACCCAGCCATAAATGGCCAGACTGGGGTTTTACTGGGGACTGACCCTTCTCCCAGGGAACCGGGATATCTCTCTGGAGAGGATTTGATAATGGGTAGAATGTCCGCCACTCAGTGCCAGGCCTTCAAATAAAATCTCTGGGAGGGTGTGGGCTGGGGGGATGCTGAAGTTTCCTCTTCTCCTGGGAGATTTCCCTAATTATTGTAACCTGCATTATCCGTAAAACACAGACAATGTGTCTAGGAGGGAGGCACACATATCTTAGCACAAGATATTATTGTAAGTGGGGACCTACGAGTCCTCCCCAACACAATGTGCTTGGCAGGTGAACATCATTTCATAGGAGAGGATACGGAGGCCCAAGGAGATTGGGTACCTTGCCCAAAATCATTAAAAAGAGCTCAGTAGAGCAGGAATACCAACCCAGGGGGCCGGCCTCCTGGCCCAGTGCCGTGTGGACTTCTGGCTGACCTGGCCTCTGCCTTCATCCTGGCTGCATCCCTGTCCCCAGCACCTTACACAGAGGCGCCACCAGCCCTGAAGAAAGCACCCCCCCAGCCAGATCACTAGGGTCCCCGTGGAGCATCTACCCCCACCCCCGTCCCTCTTCCAAGAGACATGACGAGGGGAGAACGCCAGCTGGGGAGAAATGGTAATTTCCTGTAAGTCAATAACGGATGATCAATGATCCTGGGATGAAATATGCCCCATCTCCCACTCAGCTTGGATGCAAGCCCAGGGGATGTGGTGGGCTGGGCTGGGTGAGGGGAAAAGGGAGAGAAGAGAGGTCGGTGGGGGTAGGGTAGGCAGCAGAGCCAGTGGGAGGGTGGAGAGAGTTTTCTAAGTCACCAGGCCATCCAGAAGTGAGAGCCAAGACCCTTGCAATATGTATCAAAGAGCCCTGGTGTCCACTCTCAGCTCCGAGAGGCCAGGACTGGGTCTGTCTTAGCCACCGTAGCATCCCCAGGGACTATAACAGTGCCTCATGCAACATCCGTGAGTTGGGAGTCTTAGATGCCACTTCCTGTCTCTGAGCCTTTGCTTCACCATCTGCAAATCTACCTGCCAGGTAGTTACTAACAGTAAAAAAATTAAATCAAGTATGCGTTAGTGGATATGCACCTAGACTCTGAAGTCAGACGGTTTTGTGTTCAAATTCACTCTCTATCCCTTTCCAACCATTAGCCTCACCTCTCTGAGTCTTATTTCCTCCTCTGAAAAATGAGCGTATGTAAGAAACATTAACATGTTAACTATTAGTTGGCTATATCAGTCATTTACACTTTAGTATGAATGAATGGCCTGTGTGTAGGCTTTTGGCAGGAGCTGAAGGGAATTTTTTTCTAGTGTTTGCTATGTGCCATGCACTCTTTCAAGCACTTTACACATAAAAATGTATTTGATTTTTACCACAACACTGTGAGGTTCAAAGCAGGGAACGAAATCACACATATCCACACCGCTAGTAAGTGGCCAAGTCAAGATTTAAGCCTAAATCCTTCTAACCCCAAACCCTGGATTCTCATTGCATGACCTCTTCAGATCAACTTTGCCTGTAGTCCATGAAAATTAGCTCAGCACGCGTCATCTAGGGTAAGAACGTAAGAAGGCAGAAATCTTTCAGCTCCACCTCTTCCCCAAGCCGAAAAGGAATATCAGCCCCGAGGCAGCTTCTGCTTAAAAATGATGCTCTGAGCAGCCACTCAGTATTCCAGGGACCACGCTGGATCCAATACATCAAAGGTTGAAGGATCATATAGCCCCATTAGCTGCAAAGTTTAATTTCCCTTCGGGGCTGGTGGTTACAATGAAACTACAGCAGCAATTACAACTTCCCCTTCACTGACAACCTGCTCAGATCAATAACGCCGCGTCGCCGAGATCAGCCTCATTCGTCAGGAGACTCAGGGCCACCCAAGGACCGTGGCCGCCCACCACACACCCTGCTTGCGCGGTGCTGGTGGGGAAAGCGCCAGGACTCCTTCCGAGATGCTAAGTCCTCCTGCCCGATTTTGCAGAGGGGAGCCTGAGGCCCAGAGAACCAGAAAGCTCACTAATTAATGAAGCCGTCGTATAGTCAGTCGAGTGCCAGCTCTCGGGGAGACGACGGAAAAGTAAACAACCGAGCCAGAGAACCCAAATCGAGACATGCGCCTCTTTAGCAGCATGGCCAGGGACTCCGTGACATTTGAGCCTGGAGGAAGGGGAGGAGGGAGTCATTTGAAGATCCGAGGAAGGGCGCTCCAGGAAGAAGGAACTGCAAGTGCAAAAGCGTGAGGTGGAGACGCTCTCGAGGAGGGAGCGGGAAGGAAATGGGCGTAGCTCTTCATGGGGGACAGGGGTGGGCAGTGAGGCCGGGGGCCTGCCAGAGGCCGGGCCAGGGCTTTGGGTTTCATTCTGAGTGCTCGGGGGTGGGAGATGTCCAGGAAGGGCCTTCTGCAGGGAAAATGGCTCACCAAAGACCACGCGTGGAATCGGGGGCCAATCTGAGATAGAACTAAGGTCCCCTGAACTCCCAGGCTGGGGCTGTGCTTTCCCACGCCAGGTCTATTTGTGGGAGCATCGGCCACAGTAAAGGATTCCCTGCTCAGTGATTCGTAGTCAGATGGCAGAACCTGCGGTCATCACCCTCAGTGCCCAGGTGAGCAGATGGAGATCCAGCGCTCCCACCGCGTCTTCGTGGCGTGATCTGGGGTCGCTGGACTCATAGTCCCCGTGTTTCAGCAGGGCCACTGTTTTCCAAGGATGTCCACTTCCTTGCCAGAGCCTCCCAGCAAGCCTTGAATGCCAGGGTCTGGGGTTAATGTTCCATTTTGACAAGTACAGACACCGAAGGCCAGAGCGGCTGCAGAGGCATTGCCACCTCCCCAAGGCCAGCCTGAAACGGTCTTCTGCCTCCCAGCCCTGCTTCTCCTTCTGGGTCCACACTCCGCTAGAGCCCGGCCCACGGTCACACCTGCAGGCACTTATGGCAAAGGCCGAGCGCTCGCTCTCGAGATTTCCACGAGACTAGACCCGGCTTCCTCCCCCCGCCCCGCCCTCGCTCATGCCTTCCATTCTCATTCAATCTTCTTTTCATTCTTTTTTTTTTTTCAATACTGTCATTCTTCCTTTGATTTATTAACAAGACCGTTATTAAATCCTGCCGCAGGCTAGGCAGTGGGAAACCAATAAACAGAGACAGGAGGAAGACGGCGAGACTTGGGGAGAAGGGAAGCGCAGGGGCCAAAGAAAGAGATTCCTCTTTCTCCCCTATCCGATGATGTCCTGTTTGCACCAGGTATTATTCCCCCGGGGCTTAATTAGCCATGTCTTTCCTGGATTTATATCTTCAACCTAGCTTTCTGACAGTCTCCTTGAGGGCAAGCCACCTGACTTCGTTGCAGTGCACAGCACACACTGACGGGTCGAATGCAGCACAGTGTGAGTGCTGAGAGCATGCACTCTGGGGCCAGATTACCAGGGTATGACTCCCAGCTCCACCATGTTCCAGCTGTGTGACCTTGGACAAGTGGCTTAACCTCTCTGAGCATCTGTGTCTTCACCTGAAAAATGGGGATGAGGGTAGCGTGTCTCTCATGTGGTTTCTGTAACACTCAGTGGCACAGTGCGACAAAGTTGTCTGCACAGAGGACGGTCTCAGTAGGGTGAATGAATTGTTATCTGTTGCTGTGCTGCCCTAGGCAACCCATGCCATCTCTTCTGGAACTCGGCTTCCCCTTTTGTATGTCCTCACGGTACAAAAGCCCAGAAAAGGAGCACAGCGGCAAGAAACAAGGGCAGCTCCAGCCTCCCACAAGACTTGGGAGGAAGATGGGAGACAGGGGAGGTAGAAGGCTGCCCCTCCGCTCGACTGGCCCCGGACCAACAGAGCTCTCTGTCGGCAAGATGGGTGAGATCTGAGAGGCAGCCTAGCAGGGGATTTGGGGGTGGGGGGAATGTGGGGACCAGGGAAAGGGATCGGTCAGGGCATGCACCGCACTGGCAAGCACAGATGGTTGTGATAAGACAGGAAGGGAGCCGTTCTCTGGTCGTGAAATACGGCCCCGGCCGATGTAAATGTCTCAGAAGAATTAATGCACGGAACTTTGATTTGTAGTTCATCTGCCAGGTAAAGGTGGAGGCATGCGTGGGAGGAAGGCAGGGGCTAGGAATGCATCCCCAGCACCACCCAAGTTCCCGGGAAGCCAAGGCTATGTCTCCTGCTCCGTGGAGGAAAGAAGCGCTCACGCAGAAAAACCAAAACGGAAAGAACTTTTCTGTCCTTATGCAGCTCAGGGAAGACATGGCATGGGAGCCGGAAGTGCACCACGTGGGGAGCTGGTGCCTTCGCATGTCATCTTAAATGTTCCTCTCCCCAGCTCAGAGGAAGGGGTGAACATGTCCATTGCGCGGATGAGTAAAGTGAGGTTCGGGGAACAGAAATAACAATGTTACGTAGCAGAACAGCATTTGTTCTCAGATTTGGCTCTACCCAAATACTCTTCCTCTAATGAGGAAGTCAAAAAGGGATAGTGAGGACTATGTAACTTGACCTACCACTCCAAGGTCGGAATTCCCACAAATAGGTACCTTGCTGCAAAGCATTGATTTACCTCTGCTGAACACACAAAGCGATGGCTGGTTCACTCCCTCCAGCACAGCCCGGGGACAGCCCCCTTCCCAGTCCTAATGGTCCTTATCTTTTTATTTCTCAAGCTTTTATTGAGAGAGGAAGAGGAGGAAATGACGCTTTGTGGAAGAAGTGTGTTTTTGATCAAATGACATTATTCGGCTGAAGAGGAGGAAACGTATATGTTATAACCACTCACAGAGTTTGGGATCCAGTCTGCATCAAACCCAGTGGCAGCCACCTTGTAGCTGAGGTCATTGACTGAGTCTCAATTGTCTTCTCTTTAAAATGAGGATAATATGTCGCCTCAAGAAACGACTGTGACGTTATCAACATAAGAATGGATAAACAAACTAGTATGTGTCCACACAATGGAATACCACTCAGCAATAAAAAGAAACCAACCACTGCTGCATGCAACAGTGTAGAAGAATCACAAAAGCACCATGCAAAAAGAAAGAAGCCAAATCCAAAAGGCTACCAACTATGTGATTCCATTATATGACCTTCTGGAAAAGGCAAAACCACAGGGACAGAAATAGAGTCATGTCTTGCCAGAGCCGAGGTTGGGAGTAGGGGACTGACTGCAAGGTGATATGAGGGAATTTTTGGAAGCGATGAAAATATTCTGTATCTTGATAGTGTTCGTAGTGACGCTAACGTACATACTTGTCAAAGCTCATCGAACTGTACACTTTAAAAAGTAAATTTTTCTGTGAACAAATTATACCTCAATAGACCTAACTTTTCAAAAAGTTGTGAGGATTCTATAAATATTTGATGAATACAAGTAACCTAGCACACAGCAGCCACTCAGTAAGCGTTGATTTCTCCTGCCCCTCAAAGCTAGTAAAATAGGTAGAGCTGGGTTGCTATATCCCATTCAACCAGTAGGTGTCGCTAACAGGCTCCATGCCATATTCCATTCGACAGTTCCCTTTATTCACACTTCAAGCACTGGATAAAACAAATCTTTGCTCACATTGTAATTTTAACGAATTCTGTTGAAAGTAAAGGTTATTCATTTGCACGCCCCTAACAAAGTGACTAGGTGGTGAGCACGGTCCTTTCCACCATCCAGATGAATGGCATAAGACGCTTGGCCCCATTCCTCACGCCACGCGGTGGAGGGGAGACCCAACGCTGCACTGGGCTGCGTGTGGCATTCGAAGTCCTTTCGTAGAGCCCTGCGCCAGGCACGGCTGGAGCATGTTTTGAAATCCTCCAGCCCACAGTAGAACCAATGGAATGCTGAGGTCTTACGAGGGCCGGGCCTACGGGCGGGAGCTCAGGTGGACACGTTCCTCCCCAACCCCTCACAGCTGTGCCTCTTCCAGTAGCAATATTTTCTCTGCTCCCTCTGAAGAGAAAGTCATGTGTTAAATGGAAGATTTGCTTGAGTGAGTCACTGGGAACCTAAGCGAAATCATATTAAGGAAGTAATATTTATTATATCCATAAAGCAGCCCGCACAGGCAATGTGCGGGGGCCAGATGGGAGGCCCAGATGTGCGTGGAGCCCAATCAAGCCTGTCAAAAGCGGGGTCTGGGCTTGTGAGTTAGAGCCCTTCAGCCGGGGAGGAATTGGAGATGAATTTGGGCAGCGGTGGGGTCCTCGGGCAGCCTCAGAGGTGGGGGCTCTCGGAGGGAGAAAAACAAAAGGGCAAGGTTCCCTGCTGTGGCAGAGGCTGAGACGGTCCCAGACCATGCAGGGGAGAGGTGGCTGGGTGGCCAAGGATGAAGGAGGACACATTTGCAGGATGTGCATAAGAAGAACTGGGAGGGGAGGAGGGCGGATGAAGGAGGGAAGAAAGGGGAGGGAGAGGGAGAGGAAGGAAGAGGAGAGGGGGGTAGAGTCGTCTGAGCCATTGCTTTGTCAAAGGTGTCCAGCCAGCGGGGCAAGTCGGGGCCGAAACCCAATTCACACCCTACTATAGAGGTACGTATCCTGGACACAAGGCAGTTCCGTCCAGGGGGGATCCTATGACTAATTTGCACCGAGGCACCGCAGGAGCTAGCCACAGTCCCAGATGGAAGGATGAAGGGAAGATAGAGGAAGGGAGCGGAGGGGAAGAAGATGACCAGCATCTTTGTTCCTTCTGCTCTGCATCTAGCTAGATTGTCCACTGTATCTCATGGTTAACACATTCTTCCCCCCAGGGGCATTCCCCCCGGTCCATGCCAATCGCACCTATACTTCAAAGCCCAGATTAGTCATCATCAACTCCAGGAAGCCTTGCCAATGGCCCACACCTCCTAAAGGGAGCCCCTGATTCTGTCGAGCAACCTGATTCTTGAGCTACAAGCCTTGAGCACAGAGCTAGGACGCCTTCCTTGCTGTGGGTCAGTGGCCTTTCTGATGGCACCCCTCTCCCCGTTCACATATTTCTGGGCTCAGGGCTCTTAGTTACTCTGAATCTTCCCCGGTACTCATGGGCACAGGAGACTGAATGTTTTCCTTTAATTACTCTTTAAATTCTTATTATTGATAAAGACCATGATGGTGGCAATTCAGCTCCTGTGCCAGGCAAGTGGGCAGAGCCATAATAAACAGTGACCTGGGCAATGTACAGTAAACATTAACCCAAGCCATTCAGTGAGAGTTAGTCCTGTGACTGTTGCTGCAACTCTCAGGAAAGAGACTTCCTTTCTGCTGGTATTAGGGGACAAACAATTCAGAGTTGCAACTGTTAGTGGCCATCTTATCACAATGGAGAGAAATTAATGCCCCAAGAATGGAGCTAACTCAGAGAAAAGCAGAGCCAAGAGATGGAAAGACAAATATTCCTGATGATATGGTTTGGGCACCTGGAGCTAGCCATACCTGAAGCTGCTACCCTTTTTACACATATAAACCAATACATCCCTTTTCTAGATGAAGATAGTTTCATTTGAGTTTCTGCCATTTGTCATTGAAAGGGCCCTAATCAATAACTTTAACAAGTCTAATTCATGGTTGACCATCATCAAAATGCAGAGAAATGGAGTTTTGAACCGAGAGTTGAAAGATCTGAGATTTTACTTTAGTTCTTACATTAAGCAGGTAGGTGGTCCTAAGATATTCATTTTCTCTCACCAGGCCTAGTTTTCTATTATGTAAAATAAAAGTTATCTTTTGTTTGGTTAAGTTTTTCTTTCTCTGATAGAATCTTTTCTTTAAATTTGTATGCAGAATAGTGACTTCTTTGGTAAGTGAGGAAAACGGCATTGCCATGGACACATCCCTTTTCTCTTCAGCTACTCCCTAGAGTCTCTGGACGACCTCCAACTGTGAGCCCTGCAATCGTCCCCACCCCGTAAGAGGACAGGCTTCGAGAGACAGATGTCTACGGTAACCGAAAGCTCCTGCACTTCGGCACCAGGCAGACGCTGGCTCAAATCCCAGGGGACTTGTTTGCTGGCGCAAGAACCTTGACAAGTCCCATCACTTTTCTGAATGCATTTCCTCATTGTGGGCTGGGAATCATTATTCCTTAATCTTCACAGCCGGAAACTGCACTGACTGCTCTCTGTGTATCGCCACCTTTAATGCTCACGACAGCCTCATGCGTTAGGTCCTATTCTTATCCCCATTTTGCAGAAGAGAAAACCAAGGCTCTGAGAGGTTAAGATTTATACTAAATAAACTCAAGTCCCAAGTGAGGATTTGAAGCCAGGTCTGTGTGACTCGGAGCTCAAGTATATACTAACACTATGTATACAAATATCTAAGGCACGGCCCCAAAACATGCTTGACACTCTAGAGTAGGTGCAAGCATGCTGCTCTCCAACAGAACTCTCTGTATTAACGATGAAAGTATTTTAAAGCTGCACTGTGCGGTACAGTAGACCACACGCGGCTCTGATGACTGAAGAGCTGAATTTCAAATTGTATTTCATTTTAATTAATTTAAATTTAAAGAGCCACATGTAGCTGGCAGCTAGTATATTGGACAGCGTGAGACTAGACACTCTGCTCCCTGAAGGGAAGATGAAAGATGTTCGTAAAATACATACGCCCAAAGGGAGGCTGACCTGTATTCAAATCCCAAAGCGCCAGTTCCTAGCATTTGACTTTGGAAAGCCATTTCGATGTACAGTGACAAAAGCCTGTGTCTCCTAGGATAGTCATGATATTTATTCATTTATTGATGCAACAATATTGAGTACCTCCCGCATCCGGGGCTTCATGCTAGGTATTGGGAATACGGCAGTGAGTAGGACAGGAAAAAACCCAGCCCTCAAGAAGTGTCCGGCGTCGGGATGCTTGTCTGTAAGAGTAAATAATGCACACGAGGCAGGGAACACAAAGACTGGCCCGGAACACATGCTCACAAAACGCAGGCTTGTTTCGAGAAGCAGACGTCTTCTGGAAGGGACTTGGCAATGTCTCCAGAGCATTTTGTATTAACTCGAGAAAGTTGGGAGGGTTATGCAAATGGGCCTGTTGAATAAAGAATATTCCTAGTAAAATCATTATGCAGAATGGTTTCCCCTCTGCATAAGGTGGCAAAAATTATCTCCCCGGTGCCAATTATGTGCTTGTTAGCGCTGACATTCTCAGAGTCATTACACCGAATGGGTGCCGTTTATGTAAGATCTACACTGGGTTCCATTGTCATTTTTTCTCTGTTTACAACCTGGTGTAATAAATGTCATTTTTTTTTCAAATGTTAAGGTATTTGGTATTTAATCTATCATTAAGGCTTGGAAGATGTTTGCCCCTAAAAGGCACTCGCTCCCCTCCAAACACCCTCAGGTGCTGTGGAACGGAAGACATATTCAGGAATGCTTGATGAGGATGGGGACAGGAGACAGAAATCCCATTTCTGATACCATGTCCTTGACCACGGAGTTTTCCTCCCTGCGCCTAGTCGTGCCATGTCTGATAGGATGTGATCAGAGCAGGTGATTGCTAAAGCGCTTTTGCAGGCTTGGTGTCCTATCAGCCTGTCAAGAAGCTCAGCTTTTGTTGTTGTTGTTGATTAAAACCGTATTAACAGTATATTTTTTAAAAAAAGACAAGTGTAGCAAAGTGGAAATGATAGGTAGATGACAGATAGATAGCTAGATAGGTAGATAGGTAAATGATAGATAGATAGATGAGACATCACAAGCAGTGAGAAAATGATCAAATATTGAATAAATTGTATTGAAAACTTGAGTCACTCTGGGAAATGATCAAGATGGATTCCAACCTCACACCATATACAAAAATAAAGTCCAGATAGATTAAAAACCCA
>NW_012145634.1:3586364-3589450 GCF_000956105.1 Propithecus coquereli
CCCTCCAAACACCCTCAGGTGCTGTGGAACGGAAGACATATTCAGGAATGCTTGATGAGGATGGGGACAGGAGACAGAAATCCCATTTCTGATACGATGTCCTTGACTACGGAGTTTTCCTCCCTGCTCCTAGTCGTGCCATGTCTGATAGGATGTGATCAGAGCAGGTGATTGCTAAAGCGCTTTTGCAGGCTTGGTGTCCTATCAGCCTGTTGAGAAGCTCAGCTTTTGTTGTTGTTGTTGATTAAAACCGTATTAACAGTATATTTTTAAAAAACAGACAAGTGGAGCAAAGTGGAAATGATAGGTAGATGACAGGTAGATAGCTAGATAGGTAGATAGGTAAATGATAGATAGATAGATGAGACATCACAAGCAGTGAGAAAATGATAAAATATTGAATAAACTGTATTGAAAACTTGAGTCACTCTGGGAAATGATCAAGATGGATTCCAACCTCACACCATATACAAAAATAAAGTCCAGATAGATTAAAAACCCAAACATTAAAATTGAAAACCAGAAAGCAAACAGAAGAGAACAGAGGAGAATATTTTTTGTGACCATAAATCCTTAAATGAGAGGGAGGAGGATTTCTTGAAAATACCCAAATATCAGAGATTGCGGCAGTGGTCAGGGATAGAATTCGTTACGTCAAAATTAAAACAATCTGCCCCTCGTGTACCATAGATAAAATTAGTACTTTGAGCTGGATGGAGCGAAACAAGAGAACTGCGAAGAACAGCTGTCTAGAAAACACCGAGCTGTACAAATCAGGGGGAAAAGAAACTTAGAGAATCCAGTAGTAAAATGAACAAAATGTGTTAGTAAACAATTCACAGAAAGGGGAAGAAAATGACGAATAAGTATATAAAGATGTGTTCAAAATACTAGTGATGAGTGACATATAAATTTAAATTACCTGAAGTAGCACATTACCCACATTCGAGTAGCAAAAGTGAAAGAGAAAGGTAGTACCGTGTTTTGACAAAAAGGTGGTTAAAGAGGAATTCTCCCACACAGCCAGAGGGAGCGTGAACAGCACAGCCCTCTGTGTCTGGCCAGGTTTAGTGAAAAGTAGGCGTACAGACACCCAATAGCCCAGTAATCCCATCCTTGGTGGTAGGGCCTGAAGAATTTGTTTCTTGGGGCCACAAGAAGATGTGCACAAGGGTATCCCCTGAGTTCCCGTTATACTGACACCGAGCTGGGGTCTCCCTTCACTTAGAGGGGCCAGTGAGGCCGGGCGCGGTGGCTCACGCCTGTAATCCTAGCACTCTGGGAGGCCGAGGCGGGCGGATCATTTGAGCTCAGGAGTTCGAGACCAGCCTGAGCAAGAGCGAGACCCCCGTCTCTACTAAAAAATAGAAAGAAATTAATTGGACAACTAAAAATATATAGAAAAAATTAGCCGGGCATAGTGGCGCATGCCTGTAGTCCCAGCTACTCGGGAGGCTGAGGCAGAAGGATCGCTTGAGCCCAGGAGTTTGAGGTTGCTGTGAGCTAGGCTGACGCCACGGCACTCTAGCCCGGGCAACAGAGTGAGACTCTGTCTCAAAAAAAAAAAAAAAAAAAGAGGGGCCCGTGAATGATCCGTGGTGGGAGGCAACCTAGGAATAAACCCTGTCACTATCAGAAGAAACTGGCCAGATCCAACAGGGGCAGATCTCAAAAATGATGCTGAGCAAGAGTGAGAGCCAGGAGGAGAACTGGAAGCCGTTTCTGTAATTTACAAAAGCACACACACCACACATGTGCTTTTCAAGTGTGCAAATACGGAGAGTGGCTGGACGGTGGGGCGGAGGGAACAAAAACTAGGATGAGTGCCAGTGTGGGAAAAGGAGGGGCATTTGGATGGAAGGGGAAAGGCAGGGGTAACTTAAAACAGAAGAGCAGCCCTTGCAGAGGGCGTCTATTCAACTGTGTGCACCTAAGCCCTCATCCTTTATTTTTGTTCCCAGGTTCTACGCAGAGGGAGATAACATGCACATTAGATGTAGATTAGATTTGATATATATGGATATATCTACAGCTAATCTATATGTCATGTAATATAGAGTACCTAATCTTCACAACGAATCAATAATATACATCACCATTGGAGTTTACAAATCAAGAAACTGAGGCTGAGTTAGGGAAAATGATTGCTCAAGTTTACCAAGCTCAGAAGAGGCGGAGTTGGGACTCGAACCTGGGTTTTCCCACACCGAAGGCAACACAGGGAAACACGCCATGCTGTTAGGGCCTGTCCAAGCAGCTCCTGTCTCCCTCCCTTCCTATGGGCACCTTCGGCACCATTCAGAACTGAGTACTTCTATCTATCTCAGGCCAGACCCAGGCCGGCTCCTCCAGGGCGGGGACCAGGTGTGATGTGTCGCTGCACACCCAGCCCCTCGCCGATACCAGCCACGAGTGGGTGCTCGGTGCTGTTGCTCTGAAGCACTGAGCATGCTCTGTCCTCACCCACCCATAAAAGGGTGGCCAGTACAAAATTAAAAAAAAAAAAACAGACAATGACAAGTGTTGACGATGCGGAGAAATTGGAACCTTTGTGCTCTGTCGGCGGGAATGTGAAACGGTACGTACCGCTGCCGTGGAAAACAGAGTGGTGATTCTTCAAAAAGTTAAAAATGTAACTACCACATCACCCAGAAATTCCACAGCTGGGTATATACCCTAAATAATGGAAAAAAAAACCTGAACAGACATTTGTGCGCCCATGTTCACGGCAGTGCTGCTCACAATCCCCGAGAGGTGGAAATAAACCAAGTGTCCGGCAATGAATCGATGGATAAGCAAAATGTGGTTTCAACACGCAACAGAATATCATTCAGCCTTAATAAGGAGGGAAATTCTGACACATGCTACAACACGGATGAATCTTGAGGACATTATGCTAAATGAAATAAGCCGGTCACCGAAAGACAAATAACTGTACGATTCCACTTGCAGGAGGCACCTAGAGCAGTTACATTTACAAAGAGAGGAAGTAGAAGGGTGGTTGCCAGACGCTGGGGGGAGAGGGAACGGGGAGTTGTTGAATGGGTACAGAGTTTCAGTTTCGTGAGATGAAAAATTTCTAGGAT
>NW_012145634.1:3589810-3595019 GCF_000956105.1 Propithecus coquereli
GTGTATTAGAAATCTATAGAACTGAAATTCCAGAAACTTAACGGCATAATCAGAGTGGATCTGGGGGTGGGGAAATGACGGCTTAGAAAAGAGATATTTCTTCCTAGACAGATCCACTCTCTAAAAAAGATTTGTTGTCAAACTTTCCAACCTGGCCAATATCCAATCTATCTCAAGACTGGTATCCTTTACACACTTTTCTAGAAATCAGCGTGGCTAAATGGTCACGAGAGTTAGTCATTACAAGAACCCTGCACTGTTTCAACGTTGTGTGCATATTTGACTGTATCAATCTCCTGTACAACCTGCCAGGCCCTCAAGAGCGAGGAATCCTGTCTGGTTTTACTCGTCAATTTTTCCCTAGTTGCTAGTGCATGAAAAGTACTTGATAAACATTAGCGCAGTGGCATAAAAGTGAGCATGTCACACTTTCCTAACCTGGAAAAAAAGGAGTTATTCTTTTTAAAAAGTGAAAAAAGAAACTAATGAAGAAAAAAGCGGGGGAGGCATTTGTGCTGACTCCCGACATCAGTATTACGAAGGACTTCCCTCTTCCCTCTCTTCTCCTCCCTTGACGTTGCCACAGAGATCAGAATCTCTCCAGATAAATCTCAAATCCCTCTCAGGACAGAGTCTTATCATTTGCAGGTGTGCACCAGGGAAAATCTTTGCCCAGAAGTTGGGATAGTTCTTAGCTCACTGCATGACCTTGGGCTTTTTGAACCTGTTTCTTCACACCATTGCCATGTACCAAGAGCTTGCTAAGTGCCGGGAACTGCATTCACTAAGGTTAAATCCCTTGTCCAAGATTCCGGAATTCCAATCTACAAATCCAGCGCTTGAATCCAGCCCACGAATCCAATTCGGAGACCGCCACTCCACAGCCTCGAAGCACAGGGCATGGCTCAGACTTTGCAAACCCGACCGCTCAGAGTCCCTGCCTTTTTCCTGGAATCCCAGAGAGCCTCGGATCTTGTGGGGCTCTTGCACTGCCCCTGCCCTAGAGAAGCCTGCGAGGGATGCGTTGCCAGCCTCGCAGTTGGCTGGCGGCACAGTGGCACAACAAACCCCACGGCAGATCTGGGTCTGCAAGTGGCCGTCTGCCCCCAGCCTGGCTCGTGACGGGCACCCTCAGGTCAGAACAAAGAGCCCCCAGTAACTGGCTTATTCGTCTTGCATCCACTCTCCCACGTGCCGCTTCCCCAGCTGGGAACAGGTTGGCCCTGTAACCCCTCTCTCGCGGGCGTTCCTGCTGCCACCCTGGTAGATCCCACAGCTCAAGTGAGGAGAGGCACAGCCATTCCCGAACTGAGCTCTTGCCCATTTAGGGTTTCCCCTCAATCCAGAGGAACTGTCATGTTTTGAAAGAATTCCAAAAAATCTGGCAAGATTGTTGCGGGTACTCCCAATTTCAAACAATTGAGGCTCAGATAGGGGAATTATATATGAACTGAGCTAGAGTCCTGGGAGTTTTTCTTTTTAAGCCGTTCAGGAAGGAAAAAAACAATGTAGTCTATAAGGCTCAGCTATACTTTCCAGGCAGCAGAAAGGGTAACAGAAGAATGACATGTGAGGTGACTCATATCTTCTCTGTGCCTTGGACTCTTGGACGCCGGGTGCAGACGACAGTTCTAACATCGCTCGATTCTTCCATCCAGCGATCATTCCTCCAGTGCCATATCTGAGCCAAGCCCTAAACTAAATGTTGGGGGACAGCATGCAGTGGTCACAGACTCTTTCCCAAGGAGACCAGACCTAAGTACTTCGTGATCTCATGATGCCACATCCGATAGCTGCTGAGGTCAGAAGGGACGACTCTTCCAGCTCAGAGGTCAATGGTCCACGACATCTTCATGCAAGGGGCTACACTTGAGCGTTTGAGTTTTAAGAATGGGGTAGAGATGGGAAGAGTCTCAGTAAAGGATTCTTCATTCTTAATAACTCCTGACTCCAACTCCTCCGTCCCACCCTCCCATGGCTCCCCATTGCCTGCAAAATGAAAGCCACTCTCCTTACGGTGGCCCGCAAGGTCCTGTGCAATCTGGTCCCTGCCGCCCTCCCCTGAAGCTCTCTGCCATGCAGCTTGCACTCAGCGCTCAGCACCTCAGTGGGTGCTGCGCAGGGTTCCCGGCACACACACTGCTGGACCTCACCTGTATGTCTCTGTGTACAGCGTCCGGTCTGCCCGGAGTGTCTTCCGCCATCCCCAACAGAGTCCCTGGCTAACTCCTGCTCAGCCGGACCCCGCCTTGGTACCACTTCCCGAAGAAAGCTTTCCACGGCCCTCACCACCTCCACTCACCCAGGCTGGGGTGTGCGCACTGATATTCAGTCTTCACCATAATCCACAGACTGGGATTCAAACCGGGCTCTGCGTGACCCCACGGCTCCAGCATTCAAATAGGATGTGCTTCTGCTGCCATGAACTGGGACTGGGACACAGGAAGGGGAATGATGCTGCCACCCAATCCTGGCCCGTAAGAGCAGAAAGAGGAGAGAATAGGAAGAAGCGTCCCCACGCAGATGTGGGGTGCGGGGGCCGTGGGTGACGGAGCCGGCTCTGTGCCATCAGCACCAAGAGCAGCGACTCCGTGCTGCACACCGTGTTAGCGGTGTGGACGAGCCCAAAAGCTCCAGGGCGACCCCAGCACCCGAATGTTTCCCCAGCCCTCCTCCCAGGGATTCTACAGTGAGTCTGTCTGAGCGGCTCTTTGCCGAGAGCGGAACGGACATTGGGCCGGCTCGTGGGTGTCAGAGACAAGACCCATTTTAGCAAGACCAGGGCCCAGGCAGAAGCAGACTCTGCCCCTCCCTGAGGGGGAACCCCACCCTTGCTCCCAATCCAAACTTTGCTTTCCATTTCACTTTTTCAGATGGAAAGGCGAGACCTCAAAGGCTGGGATGGAGGAAAAGCTAAAACACAAAAAGGGAGATTATGCTAAGTAAGGCATGGAAAGGCCACTCGCCAAGGGTCCAGCAGGTTTAATTCTTGGGTCTGACTCAGCCATCAGTTAGCGATGTGACCTTGGATAGGTCAAATATCTTCTCCGGGCTTTAGCTTCCGACTCCATAAAATGGGCAGTGGGTGTGTAGATGCCATTCAACAAGTATTTGGGCTCCGGAGACCAAGTAATGACCGAGGCAAGGTGGCTGCTCTCCAGGAGCTTAGGAGGGTGAGGCAGACATCAGGCAGAAAAATACATACTCGAGTGGGGTGAGCAATCGGGGATGGTGACACGGCTGACGTTGGAGGGTGACACCGAGCCAGAAGCCGAAAGATTTCGATCCTGCAGCCTGGGAAGCTCTGCCTGACAAGCGTCACCCCTGCATCTCCTCTGTTCCTGCGCTGATGAAGGAAGCATCATTTGGGGGTCACAACTGTGGGCTCCAGTGCCGGATGCTGCCCCTGCCGGAGGCTCAGCATCCAGGGTGGGGCCTCCCCGCCCAGACAGCCTGCGCCACCCCAACCCCGCCCCGCGGGGCCGTGACCCCCCCAGGACACGTCCACCTTCCCCCGTTTTTCTCTCTGCACTTCTCGCCTTTCATTTCTGACCAAACTTCGGCTGACGGGAACACTGATAAATTAATGATTGTAATTAATAAAAATTGACTCTGTGCTAATAAATTATTATGAAATGGCCTGTCAGGTTTTTTAATGAAATGCAAAAAGCTGCAGTAATGAAATGAGTGTGTGCACTTTTCCAGCCAAGACGTGAGGAAATACACGCATGGGGTGCTCCGAGGTCTACAGGGAAAGAATCTAGAAGAGAAGCAGGGTTGGATCGGCGCTCAGAGGGCAGAGGAGGAATTGCCGCTGCATGAGCACCTACGGGCTTAGGCGCTCAGCCTACGCCGTTTCGTATTATCCGCCCCGTGAGGTAGATGCTATTAGTACCTCCCGCTTTTACAGAGGGGAAAACTGAGGTCCAGCAAGAGTAAGAAACTGCCCTCGGTCCACAGCAATTACGTTGTAGAGCCAGGATCAAACCAGATATTTGGGATTCCAGACCTCTTTCTCACTTAATTGACCACTTAATTACACCACCTTTCAAAAACTTGGGATTTGGAAGCAAGAGGCATGAGTTCAAAGTCTGATTCAGTCATTTGACATTGTGATGGTGATTGGGATGCTTAACCTCTCTGACCCTCAGTTTACCCATCTGTGTGATGGGCGTAGCAACATCTCTTTCCTGTGCCTTTGGGCGTGTACATATAAGACGATGTATGTGAACACATGTATCCCTGACGGCCTCCCTCCTTTTATTCTCCAAGCGTTTGGCATAAGAAATTCTGCCTGTGAGAGAGTAAAGCTTTGCAGGAAAAGGGGTCCGATGTCATGGAGACGAGGCACGGCAGTACCCTCATTCACGCCCCACCCCAGCTCTGCGGAGTGTTTAATATTACAAGGTTGTCCCAGTTCTTTGTAAACTATAGCCATGAATGTAAAACAACTGATTTTTACAACAGAATTGTTTAACCCTGCACCAATTAAAAGTACCTGTTATTAAAAAAGGTAATTATGCTGTAATTAGTTTGACACAAGACATTAAGCAGATTATTATCAAAGCCAGGGAAATAGTAACTTCAAAGCAATTTCCCCTCTTGAAAGAGGCATTTACATGCCGCCATTGGAACGCGATCCTTACTCCAGGCACTTTTGAATGCAGGGAAATGTGGTGCTTGGCTCTTCCAAGCAGCTTGGAGCTTTATGGCAGGGAATGCCCGCATTACAAATGACCTTGGGCGGCTGGGCTGCAGAAAATCTTCCCAGGAAACCCACATTCTGGGCCAGGCACTGGCGAGGCCAGAGCAACTATGGGCAGAGGCTACTGACAAGACCAGAAGAAGGGCTAAAACAAATGCATTCAACACTCTCTTATGCGCCCAGCACTATACTTGACTTTTTCAATATTCTCTCCTTAGCTCCCCAAAACCAACCTGTGAGGTAGCAATAATGAAACCCTATTTGTGAGGAACAGAAAATAGATTACTGAACACTAGTGTGGAAAGGAGGGAAGGGACCAGATGTCCCTCTTCCAACTAATGAGACGAAAAGCACTTTCCCTAGCCAATTCGTTTTTTAAAATATGCATCCAATCAAAAAGTCACTTTTATTTCTCTGGAACAATCTTTCAGAGGCTGGGTCCTTCCAGAAGACCCCAGTCTTCTCTCTCACTGTCTCCTTGGGTTCTCCCTTCTGTGCCCTGTC
>NW_012145634.1:3595519-3629028 GCF_000956105.1 Propithecus coquereli
AAAAGGGCAAAACCAGATGCTGCAAATACTGTATTTTGTTTAGCCAGCAAAATGCAAATTTCCTGTTCTCTGGGTAGCCTTGTAATATTATTGATTGTTATATATGACATTTATTGAGCATTTACACTTTACCAAGCACAGCACTAAGCTTATTATATCAATTACATTGTTTAAAAAGCTCAACCACGCTATGAGGCAGACAATATTATATAGCATAAGCTTTACCCATTTTGCAGATGAGGAAACTGAGGCTCAGAAAGGGGAGGTAACACACACCACACCACCCATGGGGTAAGTGGCAGAGCCAGGATTTGAACCCAGATATCTCTCTACATCTAGCCCTTAGCGAAGAGGCCTTCCTGCTCAGGTAGATGACATAGTCCGGTGGAATGGGAGATAAATAAGTAGAAGCTAGCGACAAGTACTGGGTACTTAGTAGGTGCTCAGGAAATGTGTCTTCTCCAATCTCCTCCTTAGCAGTTTCCCATCTCTCAATTCAGGGGTTTAGACAGGTCTTCTCTAACGGCCTATGGATACAGCAGATGCTGCCTGAAGGATCCCAATGCCTCTCCTCTCACTGGCTGTCACCCTGAGGCCCCATTTGTGCTCTTAGGGCCCCAACCTGGGCCTCTTGCCCACCCTCAAAGTCTCCAGAATCCAGGAAGAGCTACAGGAGCTGCTCCTGGCAGTGGGGCCTCCAGCCTATCCTGTTGTTGCCATGACAACAATACCGGCATCAATCTTCTTCAAGCCTCTCTCCCCAACTCTGCCTCTCTCTGTTTCCTGTCATGTCTGTCCCTGCTGGCTGCCCCGGCAGTAGGATGCAGGGTGAGGGGCCAGGGCCATGCGTGCAGGAATGGGGCAGGAGGAAGACGAAGGAAGAGAAGCATAAGGACTGGGGTGTAGCAGGTTCAGCAGGGGCCTGGGAGGGGTCCTGGGTCCCCCACCAACCCCAGCAAATCCAATATCTTCCTCGCTCCCTTTTTCTTTCTGAGCACATAACGCCCATCAGGCATTGTGCTAAACTTCTTACCCACATTGTAGTTCAGCTCAGCCGTAACTTCCCGTGGGAAGTTTTCTGTGATTATCACGTCCCCTTCCCCCACTGGCAGGGGACTACTGCCCACACTTCCTCATGCCTCCTGCGTCATAACAGTTATCCTGCCATTTGTCTTGGTACACGCTGTGTTGCCATAAAGGAATACCAGGCTGGGGAGTTTGGACAGAAGGGAGGGTTACCTGGCTCACAATTTTGGTAGATGACAAGTTCAAGAGAGGGTGTCTGGTGGGGGCATCAAGCTGCTTCCACTCATGGTGGGAGACAAAGGGAAGCCCCCATATGCAGATATCACAGGGCAGGAGAGGAAACCAGGTGTGGGCCGTGGGGGTGCCAGATTCTTTTTAACAACCAGCTTTTGCAGGAACTAACAGAGTGGGGACTCACTCACTCCTGGGCGGGCATTAATTCACTCATGAGGAATCTTCCCCCATGACCCAAACACCTCCCATTACGCCCCTCCCTCCAACCCTGGGGATCAAATTTCAACATGAGGTTTGGAGGGAATAAATATCCAACTACAGCACCATTTTATTTGAATTAATATCTTCATTCTCATAACGGCCTTAGGAGGTAGGCTCTATTGTTACCTAACATCACCTGGTATCATTCCCATTTAACAGGTGGGCAAACTAAGGCTCGTGGAGCCTAAGAAATTTGCTCACAAGCAAATGGCTCAGCCACCACTGAAACCCATCTCTATTTGGCTGCAAATCTCAAGTCTTTCCACGGCACCAGGAAGCCTCAAGGATCAGCTTGGCTGAGATAACCAAGAGATATTGACGTATTTGGCTGCTGTCGGCTCACGAGTTTGTGCAGGAGCTGATGTGGTCAAGAACATGGGCTGCACATCAGCAGGGACCAGGCCACTGGGTCTGTCCCTGGAGCCCAGCCGACTGCTCAGGAATGAAGGAACATCCTCTGGAGAGAGAAGCAAGTCGGTCAGGTGTGACCACCATCAGCTTCGAGGCCTGAAGAGATGGGACGAGGTGCCACATTTATAGAAAACCACTTCAAGGGCCTTGAGTGGGCTGCAAAAGCCCACCCAGTGTGAATTCTCATGGGAGGGTCACAGCAGAAGGATGCTCATAGATCATCTCCCCCACAGTCATCGTATAGACCAGAAAACTAAGACCCAGAGCAGAGTGAGCACAAGTCTAAGGCCAACTCACCGAATAGAAAAGGCAGAGTCAGGACTTGAACCCAGGTATGCCTGATTCCTGGTTTAGGGCTTTTTCTTTGAGTCCCACATTAGAGCAGCCAATTGGCTAAGCCAGCGGGCCCAGGAATCATCCCACCTATAGCATCCATGGAAAAGAACAGGTACTGTCGGCCAGGGGCCGTGCTAAACACTTGGCATACATTAGTTCAAATGTCCACACACTGCAAAACAGGGATGATTATTAAACACACCTATCACATAAAAATCAGGAGCCTATATTAGTTTCCTGTTGCTGCTGTAACCAATAACCATATACGTAGCGACTTAAAAATACCAGGAGCTTATTATATTACAGTTCTGGAGGTCAGACGTCCAAAATGGGTCCCACTGGGCTAAAACGGAGGTGTCGGCAAGGTTGCATTCCATATGGAGACCGCAGGGGCAAATCAATTTCCTTGCCTTTTCCAGCTTCTAGAGGTCACTGTATTCTTGGGCTCTTGCTCCCTTTCTCTGTCTTCAAAACCAGGGATGTCGGGCTGAGTCCTTGTCAGGCTGCTATCACTTTGTTTCTCGCTCTTCTACCTGTCTCTTCCACTTTTAAGAATCCTTATGGTTACTTTGGGCTCATCTGTATAATGCAGGGTAATCTCCCCATTTTAAGGTCAGCTGCTTTGCAGCCTGAATCCATCTGCAACGTTAATTCTCCTTTGCCTAACATAGTCGCAAGGCCACAGGGTGGTGGTGATGAGGTTCTTGTCTTCCATGGAGTCAGTGAAGATGCAGCTTGGAAAGCCAGGCATCCAAGCTGGCCACCGGAGACAGGACGGAATGGGGGCCAAAGCCTGCTTCTGCTGGGTGTCACGGAGAAAACAAAGTGCAAGATGAGAATGCCCAAACCTTCCCCAACCGACTGCATCCCCTGACCTCCCCACCCCATATACTTCCTGCTTCCACCACTTTGAAATTTTCCCTAGTCCCCAGTACCGCTGGGTCTCTCGTACCCCATGGCTTTGCATGCGCTGTTCCTACCTCCTGTTTTCTCTGACCAACGAACTCCGTCTTATCTTCCTGGTCTCCTCTGCAAGGAGAGGAGCTCTCAGCCCCACCCTGCTCCTCCCTCTCATTTCCGAGTTTGGTGGTTATCAACATGGATGCTTCAACAAATACACAGTTCCCCTTGGGTTACGAAACGCTGCCATTCCATTAGAAATCTCCAGTGCGATTCTAAGAAAAAAAGGGAACTTTCTTTAAATGTAATTTTCGTAGCTAGTATTCATTTCAGACTCAGAAAATGTAAGTTACCTACTGCCTGACAAAGACACATACAACCTATTCTCGCCTCAAACTGTTTCTAAAATTAGAGCGAGCGTTGTGTTAACTGCCACAGTTCAGATCAAAATGATGGATTCCTCTGATGAAACCAATCCTAAAATGTTTCCTCTCCTGGCAGTCAGAAAACTCACTCACCATTTGCACTGTTATGATCCTTGTAATTGCATTCCCGAATTACATGGTGACTACCCTGAGCTTTGTAGGGTTCATGGTGGCCCGGGAGGAAAGAGGACGGGCGCTGACCTCACTGGGAATCACTTCCTGTGTCAGCCCCAAGACCTTTAGATGCTTCCTGTGAGGAGAGGGCCAATCAGAGCAGAGCTGGGCTGAAACCTCCCCATCGGAGGAGGACTTTGTTAGCAGAGGGATGATGGCAACCCCAAGGAATCAACAGAGAAGACCTCCAAGGTTTAGAGTAATAGGAATGCCAAAGGGACACATTTAACTGTAGCTGCTTCCACTCAGAGCTGAGTTAAAGAATTCTGAGTGCTGAGATGCTGCAAAAAAAAAAAAAAAAAAATGGAGTGCCTCTCATTTCAACAGCTGAGAAATTTACATAAATATCCAGTCTCTGCATTCAGATGGTAAATCATCATCATAGGATGCTGTCGCCCCACCTGGGTTTAGGTCAGGACACCCTCACTTAGTACTGGATGCGTGACCTTGGGCAAATTGCTTCCTCTCTCCGGGACTTGACTTTCTCCTCCCCAAAAGGAGGAATCACAGAAACTGCCACATGGGGACATTGGGACGATTTGATAAGGCGATATAAGTACGAGACTTGGCATGCAGGAAGCACCCAATGAATGTTTCCTTCTTGGCCAACATGGAACAGAGGGAACTTTTCACGACCCATTCTCACCCCATCGCGCTCTGTGGACACCTGGCTCACTGGGGGATGGAAGAAACAATAGAGCGAGCCAGTCACTAGAAGTTAGTGATCGTCCTGAGTTTTGCTTTCAGCTGTGCTACCGACTGGCTGTGTGACCTTGAGAAAATTGTTTAAACCTCTCTGAAAGTCATTTTTCTGTAACATGTGCAAATAAATCCACGCCACCCCCAGAGAGCTGTGAGGAGCAAATGATTTCAGCATTTCGAAACATTTCGAGAACCAGCACAGCCTCTCCCATGAAGAAGCCATGAGTGACCGATAACAATGTCGTGTGCTGCCTTCTGGAAGTATCTTGAAAAAGAAGAACTCAAGACAGGGCACTTTGAACTTCCTAAAGGAACTCATATCTAATGGTAAGGCTTGGACAGTGTTAGCAGCATATTTAGGGGCAGGAATTCAGCACCTCTCTTATCCCATGAGGTCTTTGCCCACCTTCTCTTCCCAGTGGTTGCCCTGGGCCAAACCCCAAGTCAGCTCCAGCCCCTTCCGAAGTTCCCCTTGGCTGTCAGCATCACCCATATTCAAATGAAGTTGGTCTTAGCCAAATGCTAGAGTCAGCTGGGGGCCGGGAATTTAATACAAAATACCAAATCTCGGTTCCTATTCTGCCCACAGATTCTTAAATTAGTGTGGGGCAGTGGTTCTCAGTGGGGGATGGGGGGTGATTTTGCCACCCAGGGAACATTGGGCAATGTCTGGAGACATTTTGGGTTGTCACGAAACTGGGGCATTGCTACTGGCATCTTCAGGGTAGAGGTCAGGGATGCCACTCAACATGCTACAACGCACACAACAGCCCCCCACAGCCGAGCATCATCCAGCCCAACACGTCAATAGCGCCAAGGCAGAAAAACCCTGCTTAGGGATGAGGCTCTGTCATTGGCGTGTTTGGAGAGTTCCTCAGGTGATTCTAATGAGAGCCACTGGGTTAATCAAAAGCTCAGCAATTAGCCTGGGAGAATTAGAGCCTTTTAGATGAAGCCTCTATAATCAGCCAGCTGTTATTAAATCATCAATAGCGGCGGCCAAATTAAACCCAGAGTTAAGAGTGCTTTAAGCATTGACTTGTTCCTTCCTGCTCGGGCAACCAACCGTCCGGCTTTTCTGGGAGACCAAGGGAATTCCCAAGGTGTGGGACTTTTCAGTTTTAAAGACTGAGGCAGTTCTGAGAAAACTGGGACAGGTTGGTCACCCTAGTTTCTGCCTTTCTTGTCTTTTTCTCCGCTATTCATCTATCCACTATTTATTGAGCTTGTACATGCAGTGTGCCAGGTCTATACAAATGTTTGATCCATGTTAACTCGTAGAGTGCTCAGAGCCCTAAGAGGTAGATGCGAAGATCTCCAATTCTCACGAACCCAGGGGTACCACGAAGGCTGCTCAGATAGTTAAATGTTTGAGTCAGGACTCGAACCCAGGGCAGCCCACTCTATGTCCTCACCGCTAGACCACACCACCACATGCATCCTTCCATGAGTACCTTGATTCCCAGCACAGAGGCTGAGGGATGCTAACCCCCTTCGAGCAGGAATGCCACCTCCCACGTCAGCAGACTGCTGTTTCCATTGATCACATCCCACTGCCTTTGATTGCCAGGTTGGGGCCCAGTCAATTAAAAAGAAAAGAATCAGGGCCTTGTAGATGACCTTCAGCCAAAACTAATTAACAAAACCATCTCAGAGTTGCTGCAGTGCTGCAAACTCACAGGTAAATGCAAGAGGAAAGAGAGCGATCTTTGTGTTGCGTTCTGGTCTCTCTGCCTATCATACCCGTTCTCCATAAAGTACAGGAGACCATCTCCACGGTGCAGAGAAGGACACTGAGGCCACCTTCCAAGTAAGTGGCAAATCTGGTATTAAAATCCGTGTCTGTTTACGCCAATGCCCGCGCTTTTTAGCATCGTATTCCACACCGTGTGAGGAAGCCTGACCTTTTGTTGATTTAACAGCCCAGTGTGGGCAAAACGCCCCTAACAAATCCCAGAAGATTTTCTCGGGGAGGTGTTCATGTTGCACAAACAGCATTACACACGTCCTGGGCTTTGTAGCACCGTTTCAAATATTGACGAGGCCCATTAAAGAATTCCGAGAGAACAGGCTGCCTTCAGCAGCGCAGGTACCGAGTTCAGAATGCCCGGTGTAATTACAGGCCGCCTAGCACCCCGCCGCCGCATGCACGCCTGGGCACGCACACTCCCCAACCTCCACCGACC
Organism: Propithecus coquereli; assembly: GCF_000956105.1. NCBI lineage: Eukaryota > Metazoa > Chordata > Mammalia > Primates > Indriidae > Propithecus > Propithecus coquereli. Next base: position 3,602,175 of record NW_012145634.1, read on the forward strand.
TCCACCACCCACCCCTCCCCAGCGCGCCCGCTGAGGTGTGAACCCCGCCGCGCCCTGTGCATTTCTACGAAACGATATTTTATTAAATAAACAAACTGGAGCCGTTCCCGTAGATTTATGAACAGCTCCTCAAGTCTCACTTGTTCGACCCACTGCGGATTTACGGCCCTGCATTAACCTCGTGAGCGCTCATAACGTTTACTAAGATAATGTTGGCAGGAGGGAGAAGGGATTTTTATAGCCGAGTAATAATTAGGAAATGCAGGGAGGAATGGGGAACCTGTTTATTGGTTATGCCGGGTGCGTGGTCAACGGTGGGCTTGTGCATTCAACGCAGGTTTCTCTGGCGGAAATCAATCCCTTCCCTCTCGAGCTGGTTTTACCTCTGTGGCTTGTCTCGAGTCTGGTCTCTACTTTTAGAGAATGTGTTATAAGCATGATGGGGCCTCTCGGTCTCAGAAAGAGCAGACGGGGCTGTCGCCTAGGTGAGCCCTGGGAGGGGCCCCGCCTACTCGGAGAGTGGGACCCAAAGTGCATCCTTAGAACCTGGAGACAGGCACCATCCCCCGGAAAGAGGTCAGTCCCTGGGGAAGCAGCATCCCTTCCTCTTCAACGAGGGATGCTCTTTCTTGCAAACTGTTTTGCCCAGGGAAAAGGGAGAAAGCATGGCCGCGTTAAACACTTAAGGGGAGTTGAAGAAGAGGAAGCTTGCAGAATGGTCAGAAAAAATGAGGGGCATAAACGATGAAGATGCATTGGTTACAAGAACCACCAAAATCTGGCTGCATGTGAGATCCGTGGGGGGAGGAGGCTTAAAACCTCCAGGTGCCTGGACCCAACCAACTAAACCACAGCCTCGGGAGATGAGGATGGCGTTGTGTTTTTATAATACAGACTCTCCAGGAATGCTGATGCACAGGGAGCCTTTAGACCCGGCTGCTCACAGAGAGGGCTGCAAACCCGCATCATGGCCCTCACCTGGGAGCTGGTTAGAATGCAGAGCGTCAGGCCCCGCCCTGGACTTACTGAATCAGAACCGGCATTCCAACAAGATCTGCAGGGGATTGGTGGGAGCATTAGCATCTGAGGAGCGCCGCAATGTGGCATTTGACTCCCAGAAACGCTGCCTCCCTACAAAGTATTAATAGATAGAGGAGCCACTCATTTCGGCTTCCCTGTTTTAAGGGGGAAAAAAATCAAGGCTCAGGGAGGTTTATCCACTTGCCCGGGGTCACACAGAGCCAGGACTGAGGCCGAGTCCTCCTTCACGGGTCACGCTCGCACACAGCCCCCGCTGGGGAAAATCCAGGCACCGTGGCAGGTGCTAAAGAGGTGCTCGTGGGCCGCCGGAGCTAAAAATGAGAGGCGGAAGACATGGGTGCCCTGGGGAAGGGGATCAGTGAGTAGTTGTCAATTAGTCACCCGGCCTTCCGCAGCTGGCAGAGTGGGGCCCCCTCTCGGCTGCCAGCCCCGCCTCCTGCCGCCTCTGCCCTCTCTGCCTTCCCCTTCCAGAGCCTCCTCAAGATCTGAAACTCAAACAAGAGGGTATGAATAATGTAGTGCGCTGGCTCTTCTTCCCGTCTCCCCTCAATCCTCAGAGGGTGAGCAGGGCTCCTTGTCTGCCTCATTAGTGGCCGTTCAACCATTTGATTTCAGTAACAATGAGTGTGCCTTCCTCGGAATTTTCATACCTATTTGCGTCACCGAAGTCAACACTGAATTTTTGAATCCACATGAAATTTTAATGGGGCGATCTGCATACTGCTTGCTCTTTCTCTGCAGGCCCACGGCCCCAGCCTGGGGCCCGGATCCGGCTCCAATGACAGGCTGGGAGGAGGACTAAAGACAGACGGGTCACAGAGAGGCGTGTAGGAGCCACCCGGTCCATGCCCAGCTTGAACCCTGGAGTGGGGCAAGGGGTGAGAGAGAGGCCACCAAGGGTTGAGAGGGTCCCCCCAGTTAAACACCAGAGATTAGCAACTTCCAATTTCAGGGTTAAGGACTCCACTGTGCAGCCTGTAAGACTGGGGTTGAAGTCTAGCTTCACCATTTCTTGGCTGTGTGACCGTGGGTAACTTGCTTGACCACTCTGAACCTGTTTGCTTATCTGCAAAGTGGGGATTATAACAGAGTTGTTGCAGGGATTCAACGAGGCAACCCTTGTAAATCCCTTAGCCCAGCGTCTGCCACATGATAGGCAATGAATGCTTAATAGATATCATTATTATCATGTTTTCTCCCATCTTCCCCTACACACATGACTGAAACCGTGTAGTCTGCAAAACATGTTCACATCTTCTTTTGTTTTTTCATCCGCACTTTGGATTTGATAGCAGACCAACCTGAGTTTCTCCCAGCTTCATCTCTGACAAACTGGAGCCTCAGTTTTCTCACCTGTGTAATGGGGAGACTAAACCCCACCTTTTGTGACTATTGTCAGGATTCAACAGGAAAATGTCTATAAAATGCCTCACATTATGCCTCACACAGAGTAGGCACCATACATTGGAGGGCGTTCTTGATTCTAAGCACGCTTTTTTTTTTTTTTTACATTTTAGCATCTCTGAATTCTGGGTACATCTTGCCATTGCGAGAATATCTTAGATTCCACGATCCAATAGACTGATATTTTTTCAATCAAAGGTGTTTCTTGAGCACGTGCCCCTGTACCAGGCATGAGCCGAAAGCTGCATGGGAGCTAGCTCATGCAATTCTTGCAACGATCCAGAGTGGTAGGTTTGGAGGATGGGGAAATGGAGGCTCAGAGAGGTGATGTGGCCTCCCTGGTCCCACAGCTGGGGGGCATGCAGGGGCTGCTTTGCATTACAGAGTTCCTGTCCTAAGAGCTGTGCTCTGCCAGCTCCATCCCATCCTCCATCCCATGTGAACAGCTAAGGAGAGGGAGGGCCAGGGAGATGCAGCAATTTGCCCAGAGCACCAGCAAGCGACAGAGCTGGGATCGGTCCCCAAGTCCATCAGACCACAAATGCCCAGCTCTTCCTGCTAGGACCCCACCACGGCAGGTGGGTGGATGGCAGGATCCCTTCATGGATGGCAGGACAAACTTCAGAGCCCGGAGACCCGCTCTCATTCCCAGGTGTCTTGCAAGTGGCTTCATATCCCCAAGCCTCACTTTCTCCACTTATAAAATAAAGGAGGTGGCAATCCCAACCTCTCGGAAGTGTCGTGAGGATTTAATGGAGCAGTGCATGGAAACGAACTCCGCAGGCCATAGCAAGCCCCCCAAATGGCAGTGGTTATTGAAGACAGAGAAAGGCAGGGGGCCCCGGGGGCTGGGATGTGCCACAGGACCCTGGAGCTGGAAAGGCCCACCAAGGGGTCTCTGTCCCCTCCACGGCACTGGCCTTCTTCCTCTGGGATGATCAGCGTGGAGATTCCTCCTTTCCCACCTGACGCAGACATGGCGGTGAAATGAAACCCAGCCCCCACCCCACCCCCGCTGCCCAGCGTGTCTGCCCCAGCGTAATGAAATGGAAGGGATTTCTGCTGAGAATGGTGATGACTAACCTGCCAAGAGGAGTGATAAAAATCAATGCAGAGAGTGCAGAAGGGTAGGGACTCTGCCGAGTGGGGGAAGTCCGGGAGAGAAGAGAGGGTGGGAGAGAGAGACAGAAAGAGAGTGACCTGGAAGAACGGGGGAGGGGCGAGAGAGAGAGAAAGAGAGAGAGAGAGAGAACCACAGATCTGATTCAGCGAGGACGGACTTCGTGGGGATTTAGCCTCAGTCCCTCCCTCGCCACTTCTCTCCTTAGTGACTAGACGAGGAGATCGCTCCCAAGGCAAACACGTGCCACATAGCAGAGATCCCCCGGGTCTGGGAGTGGGACCAAGATTCTGCGTTCTGACCAGCTCCTGGGGGTACGGAGGCGCTGAGCCGAGGACCCATATCCTTGCCGTGTTGAGGCTGAAGGCAGAATGGACAACCTGACCACTTGTGAATTTATACCACGAATGTTCCACGGGTCCGTACAATATGGTTTAAAGTGGAGAGTGAAGCACCTGCCAGACACACTGTAGGCTCTGTGGAATGTTACTCGAGAGAGGTCTTTGGTAATTCATTGTTTTATTGAGGTGAAATTTGCATGACATAAAACTAACCACTTTGAGGTATCCAATCTGTTAGCGTTCGTACATTCACTGTGTCGTGCAACCATTTCTTCTACCTGGTTCCGAAACAGTTTCATGGCTCCAAAAAGACACCTCGTACCCAGTAAGGTTAGTCATTTGCGTTTTCTGTTCTCCCCAGCCCCTAGCAACCACGGATCTACTTTCTGTCTCTATGGATTTACCTATTCTGGATATTTCACGTAAACAGAATCAGACGCTACGTGACCTTTCGTGTTTGACGTCTTTCGCTTGGCATCAGACAAGTACCTGTACGTGAATATTCACGGCAGCGTTATTCACAGTAGCCAAAAGGTGAGAACAGCCCACATGCCCATCAGTGGATGAGTGGGTGAGCTAAATGTGGTACATCCATACAATGGAAGATTACTTGGCCATGAAAAAGAATGCAGTGCTGATACATGCTGCAACGTGGGTGAGACTTGAAGATGTTGCACTCAGCAATTAATTTTTTAAATGATGTTTCTTTCCCTTGTGGCTATAATCGCCATCCTGACCAACTCAAGTGTTAATCACCTCGCACTCCAAACAAATGTTGGCTGATCGTCCAGCATGGACAGGATGGGGGACACATCCAGGGCTGAAGGTCAGTCAGACAGAGATGGGCACCTTGGCTCCTTAGGCCAGCCCCTTCCCTTCTCTAAACCTCGGATTTTTCACATGCAAAGTGAGATTCCAGATCTCGCCCCGGGTTGGCACGAGAGTTCCACTGGGCCAAGGTGAGGAGTGTGAGGAAGCTACAGAACCGGACGACTGTCAGTTACTGCTGTGGACTGAATGTTTGTGTCCCCTTGAAATTCATATGTTGAACTCCTAACCCCCGATGCAATGGTGTTAGAAGGGGGGAACCTTCGGGAAGTGATTAGGTCATGAGGGCGGAGCCCTGGAGAGCTTTCTAGCACCCGATGCATGGTGCAAGGACGCAACCGGAAGTCAGCAGTCTGCAACCTGGACAGCACCCTCATTAGAACTGACCACGCCGGCACCCTGATCTTGGACCTCAGCCTCCAGAGCTGTGAGAAATAAATTCCTGTGGTTTATAAGCCACCCAGTCGTGGCACTTGTTGCAGGCCACCTGCACAGACTAAGATGGTTGCTGTCACTACGGGTCGTACGAGGGAGAAGCTCAGAACCTACAGCAATCTCAGAGTCTGGGAGGCAGGACACAGATGTGTGGGAAGAGAATTAGCCATGCAAGTGGATTATTGGTGGTAGTAAAAATCCCAGAGAGCGACCACTGTCCTGTAAAATCCCAACTCCTGCCCGTGGCCCATCAAGCACGTCTGTTCCGGCCTTGATCTCCTCTCGGACTTTGGTTGGACCCTCAAACTCATCCAGCCCGACTCCCTCATTTCAAAGGCGGAGAATCAGAGACCAAAGTAAGAGAAGTCGTTTGCCCGAAGGCTAACAGAGAACTTTCTTTTCATTTGTCACTGACTGCCAGTGAAAATGGTGGATCTAACACACCCCTCTAATATATTTCCCTCCATAAAACCCAATAAAATTATAATAAAGGAATTTTTTAAAGGCATAAACTTGCAAGGACAAGGAAAGTGGAGGAACAGAGACCGGTCGTGAGGTTTGGAAATTGCAAAGTGAGAGATAACAGGAATGGGCTCAGTAGAGCCAGCACAGCTCTATCCTAAGCCAGAAGAGGGGACAGGGAGGACCCACCCGATTTGCACCCATGTGCTCTATCATTCGATCGTATTTCCCTTGTCAGCTTCTCTGCCCAGGCCCAGAATAAAGATAAATGAAACACCCCAGACCATGCTGTCAGGGACACCGTGATCTTTTGGTGGCAACGAGGTTAGCAAACAAGACAACACGAGGTACCCCACAGTAAAGACACACACTCCACCCTCCCTGTCTGTGGGCTCTGCCTCTGTGGATTCAACCAACCGCAGATCAGAAATATTCGTGGAAAACATAAATGGGTTACATCTGTACTGAACATGCACAGACTTTGATTTTCTTGTCCTTATTCCCTAAACGATAGAGTGTAACAACTAGTTACATAGCATTTCCGTTGTATTGGGTATGGCAAGTAACCTAGAAATGATTTAAAGTACATGGGAGGATGTGCATAGGCTAGGTGCAGATACTGAGCCGTTGTATATCAGGGACTTGAGCATCAGCTATTTTGGTATCTGCAGGGGTCCCGGAAACAACCCCCCATGGATACCAAGGGATAGCTGTACATAAGGTACAAGAGACAACTCAAAGAGGGAACAATCAACTCTCTTAGTGGGTAGTGGGGGCTAAAGTTTGCAAAGGACAGAGGAGTTTGAGCTGGGCACTGAAGAAGGACCGGGAAGAGAAAGGATGGAGCACTCCCAGGTCGGGAAGAGCCCATGTGAAGGCAAGGGGCAGGGCTGTGAAACTTTCAGAGCATTGCAATCCCTCAGAGACAGCCTCACCTGCAGCTCTTGCAGGACCCAGTAAGCAAGAACACAAGGGTACTAGGGAGCCATTGAAAGGCTTGGAGCAGTGGATTGACAGGGCCAGAGAGATCGCTCTGCTGGAGATAGAACAGCAGAATCTTTAGAATTCCCACTTCTGTCTCTTTTGCTCTCTCCGTCCTTTCTTCCACAAGCCTTAACGGAGCACCTAGCATGTGCACAGCCCCCTGCTGGGTGCCTGAGACCAGGGCCCAGGTACCGGCACACGAGTGCGTGGCGTGATCAGTCGTGAGCGGCGGTAATTGGACCCCGTCTGCGTCTGCTGTCTCCTGTTGCTTGGAAAATACTTCCCGCCGAACGTCAAATGTGCACCTGCCGGCCCGCACACTCGCATAAAAGTCTCTGAAAAAAAAATTGATTATATTCATTCTCTTAACCTCACCCCAACCTGAACATAAATCGTCTCTGTTTATAACACTTCTGGCATTTTGTGCATTTTGCTGAGTGACATAAAATGACAATAAATTTAGGCCCCACCAGCAGAAAAGTACCTAAAATGCCACATGTCACTAATATTGACAGGTTCTAAAAGTAAAACTTGGAAGTGGTTCAGGTGACATAAATTAAAATAAAAATATAGACTTTGTCCTTGAGAGAGAGAATCAGCTAAAATTAAACCTCAATGTGGGTGGGATGTCCAGGAATATGAGGCAGAGAAATGTCAGGGACGCCTCGTTCAGGACAGAGGCACAATCTAGGAGGCCAAGAAGGACCCAGAGAAAGTCTAAGCCAGGCCCTTGTTGGAAAAAAAGGACCGTTCTTAAAGCTGCACTGTCTAATACCGTAGCCACTCCCTTACGACTATTCAAGTTTAAATCTAAATACAATTAAACTTCAGTTCTTCGGTTGCACATTTCAAGTGCTCAGTAGCTACATGAGGCTAGAGCCTACTGTGTTGGAGGCAGACCTAGAACATCCCCATAGAAAGTTCTCCTGGACAGAGAGCAGGCGCATCCCTGCTGCCCTCCGGGGTCACCGGCATCTCTGGGTCTCCTCCTCGTCTGGCCAGTCTTATCCCCTCTGTTTTCCCCTTTCCTCCTCTGCGTCTCTCTCTCTCTCTCTCTCTCTCTCTCTCTCTCTCTCTCTCTCTCTTCTGTTTCCCTTCCCTTTTGCATATTTTTCTAAAACATAAATCAATTGAGTTCAGAAGGCAGCTCAGGATTTGGAAGCCAGGGTCCAAAGCCCTGCTTCCCCTCTCCCCAGCGGGGAGACCTCGGGCAAGTGACTCCAGCAGGCTCGTCCTCCAAACTGGCGACTATGGAGAGAAGACCACCTACGTGCTTGGCCACTGAATTAAATCACCTGTTTGGCGGCATGCAGTAGGTGCTCAGTAGGTGTGACTTTTTTTTTTCTTTTCCTTGATCACAAACGTTCAGGGACTTCCAAAAGTCCACCAGATATATTTCAGCCTCTTCAGCTCAGAATTCGAGATTCACCATATTTTCCATCTTTTGTCCCTGGCTTTAGCCCACTCGATCCCCTCCCCCTGTCCCAAGTGCTCTGTGCATTTTCCAGCCCCCTGCCCCCGCACATGCTGTTTGCCCAGCCTGGGACACCCCTTCCCCTTTCGTCTGCCTCAGCAACCTACCCTCAGTGGAGGGTTCAGCTCAGAGATCCCCACACCCTCCCGGATGCCTCTCCTCATCCTCTGCGGCTTCCGACACAGGACTGGTTGAGGGTCATGACAAAGACCAAAAAAAAAAGTGGAGCCTGAACCCCAGAGACATTAAAGGGCTGGTCTGGTTCATTTCAGGGAGGCTGGAACCTAGTCTCGATCTCTGGCTGATGTGATATGTTTCATTCATTCCACCAGCATTTATTGGGCACCTACTGTTTGCATGCCCCTGCCCCAGCTGGATGTACAGATGTGTCCAGCAAGTCCCTTCCCGGAGGAGTCACAGTGAGATGGGGAAGAGACCCTCCCCAAGCAATGACGACACAGCGTGATGAGTTCCGGGATGCAGGTGCACGGAGGCTCCCAGGCCACACAAGAGGGGACTTCGGGAAATGCCACGAGAGCAGGGTATTTGGTACAGTGGGACAGGGAGCTGCCACCAAGAGGCTGGCACTTGTGCGATGGGCATTCTGAGACAGGTGAGGGCAGCACGGAGGCGGGAGGCCTGTGGAAGCCAAGCGAGTCCAGGGACCCAAGAGTCACACAGTGGGACTGAGCTTAGGTGAGATGGAAACCGAGTCAGGAGGGCCAAGGGGGCCAGACTGCCACAAGGGGTCCCACAGGTTGGCTCAGGAGCTGGGACGGGATCCGGAGGGCAGCGGGGAGTCACAAAAAGTTTAAGCAAAGGAGACCAGTGACCATAGAGGCGGTTTAGAAATCTGCTCTGGGGAGGCCGGACGGTGCAGGGCGATGTGGGGACAGGGCCCTAATGCAGGTGGGGACCTGAGACAGGCGGGGTTGACAATGGCAGAGACAGAGTGGGGACAGGGGCTGCTCACCCACCCCCCCTTTGGCTGCTGCTGCCTCCGGCGGGTGTCTAACCACCTTCCCCTCCCCACCCTTCCCCTCCCCACCCCCTTCCCTGCCTTCTGGCTGCACAATTTGTGAAGAACATTATGTAAATGGGCTTTATGCAAATCCAGCCTCTCTCCCTGCTCACTTGCTGGACTCCTGAACCCTAATTAACTTGCCAAAGCCTAATGTTGCAGTCCCCTCTACAGCAGCACAGCCCCCAGCCCGCTCCCCCAACCAGGAAATCCATCTTCAGAGGCAAGCGCGGTCTAATCGCTCCCTCATTTGGATGTGCGGGCTGTCGCCCACACCCTCAGCCAGCAGGAGAAGGCGGCCTTTCAGCCAGTTGACACTTGTGCTTCCGATACATCTCCAAAATAAATGCCTAGTTATTTTCCCCCTCCTGCTTTATTTTTGCTCGCTTCCAGAACCAGAAACAGCCTGGGGAAAGTTGATGCAATTTCTCATTATCTCCAAGTCTTTCTTCCACCCCTTTGCATCAGCCCTCCCCTCCTCGACCTCAAAGTCAGGGACCCAACACCCTCTCTCCTCCCTCTTTCTGGAAACTGCCACTCAGGAAACGATCAGGAATCGGTTGTTTTTGAAATCAGACCAGCAAAGATGCATTCAGCTTCTGCTCTGTGCAAGACGCTGTTTGTGCACTTCACTCCCAAACGTGTGTGTGTTTTTCACCTAGAAAAGACCCCAGGGGCATCTCATCCAGCCTCCTGGATTTTAAAGATAGTTGAGCCAGAGGTCTAGCACGCACCAGTAAGGCATCCAGGGCCGTGCACCAGGATGGGGCTTCCTTCCCCGTCCCCACATAGCGGGGCCTTTCTGTTTAACATCCCTCGTCCCAAACAGCACAGCCGAGAGGAGCAGAGCCGTTTGAGAGTCCTGTGCACGCTCACTTTCAAGTGTAGAACAAAGCAAAATAAAGGCTTTCCCAGGAAACAGGAAGAATTGTGTTGTCAGCTGGTTCCTGCTGCTGCAGCAAATCCCCTGCATGAGGCTCCAAAGGCAGACATGGGAGGGGAGGGGACAGCCTCTGGAGCTCTGGGGGCAGAGCAGGCACATCGTGTGTTTAGGGATGGGGGTTGTGAATGGGTTTTTGAACAATGCAGCGTGTGAGATATTTGTTGGGGTTTGTTCTGCCGATACGGAGTGGGACCAAGCGGGGCAATAGTTCATTCATTCATTCATTCATTCACGCAATCATGACTTACTCGGGAAGTGTTTATTGTCAGTAGTGCCTGGCCCAGAGTGGATCCCAAAATACAGTTCTGCCCCTGGAGCCCTGGTAACCCACTGTCACCGGCTACAGAAGATCACCATATGCAAACAGCCGTCTGACACCACATCTTTCCGGCTGGCCAAATCTCCCTCCCTCCACCCCTAGCAACCTGGCGTCCGAATAAATAAAGGATCTATATTTGGAAATCTCAAAAATCATCTTGTCCCTTTATTTTCATTTCTGCAAAGGAGTGATGTCTGCTTGTTTGGACTTAGTCCTGAGAAGGGAAGTTCATCCTGAGAGGCAGTTTATCTTGGGGGAAAGAATCTGGAGTCGTGCACAGGGTCAGATCTGGGACCTTTGCCAAGGCAGGGCTGTCAGGGCCTTTGTCTTCTCATCTGTAAAAGGGACATCACGGTGGTGCCTACCTCAGTGGCTGAAGGGGGAATTAAATGAGGAAATGGGTCAATGTAGAAAACATCCCCCTCTCTCTGAGATAAAAGCTTATTCACAGAACCACTGTGGAAGGCATCAGTTTCTCATAGGGGTTTCAAAGAGTAGGAAACCAGAATTCTTATGAGGATTTTACTACATCTGAGGACGAAACTCTGATCTTTTTCTTTTGCCCAAATTCCTTTCTAAGGGGGCCTGGCGAGTCACACAGACAAATGATAAAATCTCACTAAGCAGGTTTTGTTAACCCAATATATTGTGGTTTACTTCCCAACCTGATTCCGGTATAGCATCGTATGAAAGATAGACCCTTAACTCCTTTGTGCTGACCCCTGGTCTTTTAGACAAAGCCTAACTCTTTCAGCCAATTGTCAACTAAAGAATCCCTAAACCCGCCTATGACTTCTCAGCCCCCCACTTTGAGATGCCCCACCTTTTTGGGCCAAACCAATGGATGCCTTCCATGTATTGATTTATGACTTTACCTGTAACCCCTGTCTCCCTGAAATGTGTAAAATCAAACTGTAACCCACCCACGGCGAGTCCACTTGCTCAAGGCCTCTTGGGCGTGGCTCTGGTCATGGCCCTCAAATTTGGCTCAGAATAAACCTCTTTAAATTAGTTTACAGTTTGGCTTCTTTTCTGTTGCCACATCAGAGATGCCACTGAAGGTGGTTTTAGAAAACGCTTTGGTCTAGTTGGATCACCTCTCTGAGCCTCAGTTTTCTCGCTGGTAAATTGGGAATAATAAAATTAGCTCCCTTACAGGGATATTGGAAGGAACTAATTAGAAAGATCTTAGTACCGTGTGAGACACGTAGCTGCGACTCATTGAACCCTGGACAAAGGACGTAGACACAGATATATTCAATTATACTCAGGGACAGGGAATTTTTAACAATCAACTAATTAAAAGCTAGTTTCCTAGTTTTGCTATTAAGAAAAGGATTTTTCCTCAGACTTATTTATGAAGGGTGATTTAAACAGAAATATTAGGTTTTGTCCTTATTTCTATTTGGAAAGAAAAAACGAAATGAAATTTTTTAAAGATTGCGGAAACTATATGAGTCTACTTATTCCAGTAGAAGACAAACCACTATCCTTTGGAATAAGAATTCAGACTTGGATATGCAATGAGACTTCATATCTCAGGTCCCCAAATCTCGCTTAAATAGATAAGAGGGTATGATCTGAATGTCACTCTCGATGATCCAATGACGAATGCTAGGGTGTACATAGAAAACTTTATAATTATTATAGAACCTTTCTACTAGGATGGATGGCTTCCCCTCCCCTTTGCTTTGGAATTTTATCTTGGGGGCAATGGAATGCCAGCTACTACAGATGTTACCACAGTTCTAGCTCATAGACAACAATTGATCTCACACGGAGACATTATTTAATGCTATAATGCAAATAGGCTTCATTTAGCATTCCATCTCCTATCAATTGGCAGCTGTGGCCTGAGGTACTGTGTTAAGAAGGATTCTGATGTTTTCTTTAGGCTCGATGCCAAAGAGTGCCTGATTGATTAATGATGTCTGCTGTGGAACTAGGTGATGGTCAGTGAATGCATGCCTCATGTTTGCTAATCCCAAGCTAGTATTAGTATAACCCCCATGTGTGATAGAGTAGCTGAGGTTCAGAGAGGGAAATAGATTTTCCAGGGTCACACAGCTATTTAGTGGTAGACTCAGAACTAGAATAAATATCTCCTGGCTCCTTGCCCATGTCTCTTTCCTCTTCACCAGGATGCATGCAGGTTCTTAATCAAGGCCCAGGGGTATCTATGCAATAGTCATAACATTTGGCATTTGTTGCACTGTTTACCCCCATATGGTTCCAAAGAAATTTACAGCGATCACACACCAGGAACACACATGTTAGAGAGAAATGTGCATATGAGAAGAGGATGAAAATAAACTAGGGAAGGTAACCAGGGTAAAGGGAAAATGAGAATAAAAAATAAGATGGGAGCCAGGAGTTAGTTTGGCACACAAAAACGCTGTCCCTGTGCAGTTGCTAGGCAACTGGTGGCCAAAGCAAAGAAAGGAATAGCAATCTCAGTGTTTAAAGATAGAAAATTTAGCCAGTTGTTCAAACAAAGCATATTTCCTTTATGCCCTGGGAGCAATATCTCCCATAGGTGCTCCTTCCAAGGCAGTGATGGCACAGTGGAGGATGGTCCTCAAAAATGTGTCTCCAAGAAATTAAGCAATGTTGACACCATTGATTCTTGGAATGTGTCTCAGTGAGGCTGATGGTGTCGTGTCAAAGTGTGGTCCAAGAATCCAGAACTCTTGGTGTCCAGGTTGCTGATGATCACTATGTTTTCAAAGCCAGTGGTCGGGTCCCATTGTCCATCTTACTTGACCAACTCTTGGCAGTATTTGATACAGTCGATGGCTTCTCCCTGGTTGGTTCGCATTCCCGCCCAAAGACATCATGCGTTCATGGATTTCCTTCAATGTCAATGACAGCTCCTTCTCAACGTCCCTATTGGGTGCTTCTCCTTTCCTCCAACGTCTAAATGTCACAAGCACCAGGACTCAGCTGCAGATGTTCCCTTATACTTATCTGTCCTCAGTTCCTGGTGACCTCAGGGCTTAAAACCATCCTTAGGCTGATGCCTTGAAAATTTCTCTCTCCAGCCTGGCCTCTGTCCTGAACTTCAGACTCATATATTCACTTGCCCCCTTGACATCTCCATCTGGACACTAACGGCAGCTCAAACTTCACATGCCTGTCATCAAAATCTTGATGCCGTGCCACCTGGGACCACCCCCAGTGCTCCCCATTCAGGACGTGGCACCCTGGTTCACACAGGTGCTCAGGCCTGAAACAAACCTACGACTCAACCTTCACCCCTCTCTCCTGGTGGCATCAGTGTGCAGTTCATCAGCAAGCCCGGGCAGCTCCGCTGCAAGAATGATTTCAAGTGCACCTGTCTTTCCTCCTCTCCCCTACCCTGGTCTCAGCCGCCTTCCTCTCCCACCTGCATGGCAGGAAAGCCTCTCATCTCGTTCCTTCCCGCTACGGTCCCTTCTCCGGACAGCAGCCAGAACAATTATTTTGGAAATGTCGATCTGGTCAGGTCACCACCCGGCTCAACACCCCCAGCGGCCTCCTTATCCCCATCGCAGGGAGAGCCAAGGTCCCCGAAGCACACAGTCGGGGCCCTGACTCTGCCCCCCACTCCCCCCTCCCTAACTCTGATCCTGTCACACCAGGCTCTTCCCTGTCACTCACACGGGCTGGGGACACTCTCTTCTCATAGCCTTTGCATTCACTGATTTCTTCTCCTAGGAGAAAGAATCTTTCCCCAGACAGTCCCTGGTTTTCCTCCACCCATAACTACGGAAACACCACCTCCTCCAGGGAGCCTTCCCTGACCACCCCATTTTAAAAGGACTTTACCAGCCCTTCCTTCCTATCCCCACCAGCCTCCCTTCTCACTCCCCACCAGTGTAGCATCTCTCCCACTTCCTCCCAGCATCTGTCTCACCCTCCATCTGCACCTCTCAACCCCTCCACCTACATCTGCCCCCCACCTCCTATGTGTTTTGGGGAGAAGAGGTCTCTCTGTCTCTTCCTCACCACACTCTATGTGAGCAGGGACATTTGATTTGCCTCATTTGTTAATCACTGTGTCCCCAGTGCCCTGCACATAGTAGGTGCTCAATAAACCTATGTAGCATGACTGCCACTCTAGTGGTTGACTTATATTCCAGATAAGTTCTTCAGCTGAATTCTAAGCAGATGGACCTAGGGAAGAGCAGGATGGACTCTGAGCCCCTCAGCAGTGTCTGACCTGCCCGGAGGAACCCACACTTTGCAGGGACACCCAGTATCTCCATAGCCTCCTCTTAATCATAAATACCTCTCCTTGGTATCAGCTGACCCCCCCGTGGAAATCGCCAGAGGAAATGCTATCGTCAAGCCCGATAAATTGCTAAACGCCCAAGAAGACCGGGCCAATTTACAGCAGGTTTTGACTTTAATAATGTTTTGTCTTAGGTTTGGCCCTAATTATAAATCATTTGCAACAGTGGTTTAAACCATAAGCAAATCTTACATGGCATTCTTATTATCTACTTAATATCGCAGAGGGAAAGATTTATGGAATCACATTCTGGGAATTAAGCAAACGAGGAAACTTCTAGGTGAGGGGGGTGAAAACACGTGAAAATTATAGTTTTGTCATAAAACGTTGATTGATCAATGATTATTGTAAAACTGTGGTAACTGCGTTGGCGTCAACATAAATCTGTAATTGGCTGGATTTATTCTTTTTCAAAATATTATATTTCCTACAGTTTTGACCATCGTTTTAATCTGAGTCTGTCAGATTTACTGTGGTTTTAATTTAATTAACCCCATTTAGCTTATACATCTATACGTACGTGTGTAGGGTCTGTGTAGATACGTACACACACAGATATATAGATATATACGTTTTATATGCTTTACTTTTCAATGGTTTGTGGGTTTTTTCCAAATATAATTTTTTAAAATATTTGAAGAAAACATACTCGCTGTGTGAAGCCAACTCTTGCTGCAGGAATGAGTTCATAGCACTGTTTCCTGTGTCGCCTGCTAGAGGGCTGGGGGGTGGCCACAGAGGGTAATGATATTGCATCTTAGGAGATGGGTGAGAACTGCAAAAAGATCAAGAGTCAGGTTCAAATCTTGACTCTGCCATTTACCGGCTGTATCACGCTAAGGAACCTCCTTTACCGCTCTTTGCCTCAGTTTCCTCATCTGTAAAATGGGAATAATCACACCTAATTCAGAGGCTACTGTGAGGCTCAACAAAAAGAAGACTATTATGTGGTTAACACGGGGCTCGGCACACAGTGGATGCTCAGGACATGTTGGAGATGCCTCCCCTTCGCTTCTCGGTTGGTCGGGGGGGGCCGTGATACGGGGGCAGGGGTGGCATGTCCTAAGGAGGGAAGTCAAGGTGGGATCCTAACCCTCAGAGAGACCACCTTAGGAAGGGCCAGTCCTAACCCTAGTGGGAACCAGACCAAACACCAGCATCATCTTCTAACACAGGACCGGGAAGATAGTACATCCAGATCAAAGCCACCTAAGGACAGACAATCATATAACAATTTAAATTTAAAATAATGATAATAATAACAACAGTAGCCCCCACTTATTCATAAGTACAGGTTCAACACTCGATTCTTTATAGACTTAATTTTGCTAAAGTTCTGCAACGACTGCTCCTGTTTGCACTCTGAGATGAGAAAATTAAGATTTCAGAAGTGTGACTTGCCCAAGGTCACACAGCTAACAAGTGGCAGGACTGAGACTCCAGCCCAGGCCCCTGCAGCTGCGTCCTGAGCTGATAACGCCTTCCAAGGCTAAGGCAAGGAAGAGGAGGGACCAGTCCCCCGCAGTCCCTTCTTGGCTAATTGCTAAAGACAGAGCTGAGAAGGAGCTGCTTTGAGGTTGAACTCTGCCCTTCTCTTTGTAGAGTTTTGCATTTGTGTTTAATTGTACTTTATGTGTCTTGATTCTCACCACATAGCCGGTCGAAAATATTTTCTGAAGACCTGTTCTGAGTACCTGATTCATGGTGTCTGTTCTCGGGTTGCCCAGGGTCAAAAGCATCAGCTGGGTCCAAGTGACCCCAGACAGCAGATCCCACTAAGAAGGAAACACTCCACGCGGTGGACAAAAAACACGTTGGTTTCAAGTACAGCTTTCACGTGCAATCTTCCCTTCCTCCCCCATCCCCCAGTTCCCTCTCTCTCCCCCCTCCCTCTCTTCCTTTCCACGTCCACTTTTCTTTTTCTCATCTTTCTCCTCCTTATTTTCTTCAATCTTCTCTGTCTTTCAAACTCTTCTTCTTTCTCCCATCCCCTTCTCCCTCTTAGTTCTCTCTCCTCCTTCCTCTCTCCTCCTCTTTTCCTCCTTTCTTCTCTTCCTTCCTCTATTTTCTCTTGTTTCCTATATTCTTTTCTGTTTTAAAATGTACCCCAGATTTTGTTCGATTCCGGTGTGGCGAGGCCAGCAGGGCAGGAGCCGACGGCCATCGGAAGGGTGGTTTATTACTCACAGTTCCCAAGAGGAAGGGCCACGTGCGCTGCGCAGGGGGACACGGGGAGGCACCAGGCTCCGCCGGCGGCAGAAGGAGCAACAGGAAAGCGTGGGTCAGAGGCTTCGTTGTGGCTTTTGCTGGAAGGAACGGGTGAGGCCTGGTCGGCAGACTTAGCATTGCCTGGTTTGAATGATGTCGGCGGACTCTGGGCCACAGAGGTGGCCCCTACTTGTTGGGTACCTGGCGCTGGGGTGATTCAGGGCAGGGCAGGGGCGGGGTGGGCGGGCAGTGTCCTGGACTGCAGCAGACTGGTAAAAGGACTGCAGATTGTTTGGTTTGCATATCAAAGGCTTGCGCAGAAGGCAAGCGATTTGCTTTCTCCAGAAATCAGCTAACCCTGGGAGGGGCAGTCCCTCCCTGAATCCTCAAGACTCCAAGAGGTCAAAGCATCCTAAAAGACAGAAAATAAAAACCATGATGAAGGCAGCATCCTCCCTTCCCCTCTTCTCTCCTCCTTTCCCTCTTCTCTTTCTCCCCTCCCCGCAACCTGGGACGACCTCGTCGCAAAGGTTCGGGTGAGTGGTCATAAAAGGCTGGGTTGAGTCGGGGACAAGGAGGCGGCGTGGAGAGCTATTCGGGAGGTAGAACCCTCGTTTCAGTGACTGCGTGTGGCTCTACGGCCGAGGAGAAAGCCCCACTCAGCTTCCCGTGCTGGCCCGGGCGCCGCTCTGCTCTGGAGCGGTCCCTCCCTTGTCCCCCCTGTGGCGCCTGCTGCGTCCTCACCCTGCCGCTCTCCTGTGGGCTGGTTGTTTAGCCCAGGCCTGGAATTACCCAAATCCCCTTAAATACACGGCTGCAAATGAGGACCCTGGAAAAAAGGCAATAATTGTGACAGTAACTCACGGGGCCAGGCCTGACACGTCTCTAATTGCCTGCTAAAATTGTCGCTGTCTCCTAAAGTGCAAATTATCACCCGAAATGACAAGAATAATGAATGAGTTACTCTGATGTAATGCAACAATTAGTCCTCAAAGACACTGTCTAATATGGTAATTCAGAACACCCACTCCTTGTTATTAAGTGCCTGATAATTATTTAATTATCTATCTGCCAGCATGATTTACTTGGTTTATTTAGCTGCAGATGTGGGCAGGAGCATTCGGGTTTAAGGTCAGAGCGAGCCGGCCCCTCCGTTGGCTCCCACATCGGTTTGCTTGGGTGCCGGAGGCTGCCGCCCGTCTGACTTCCCTAATTGGCTTTGGCAGTCCCGACCCAGAGTCAGAAAACCACCTCCTCTCCACCCTGGTTCGGGGTCACTTGGGGGCTGAGGGTGTTGAGGACCAGGCCTGAGGGTCCCTGCTTTCTCCTTGCCCACTGGGCCACCAACAGGTGATCAGAATATTAGGGGGCAGCGGCTGCCCCCCAGTGAGCTTGCCATGCGTGTTTACTCCGTGCCGGGCGCTGTGCCAAGTCCTACACAAGCGTCAGCTCATTTCATCTTCACAATAACGCCAGGAGGTAGACACAATTGGTATCGGCATGCGACAGAGAAGAAAACCGAGGTTCAAAGAGGTGAAGTCATTTGCCCAAGGTCCCACGGTGAACAAGTGGGGGGCCAGGACAAGTTCGCCTGTCCCCAGAGCCACTGTGCTCTCCTGGACCCTGACAGCTGCCAAGGCGATGCCGGCCCCAAAGCTGTGAGTCGCGGCGTGTTCCAGGGCCTGGGCACGGCCAGAAGGGTCTGGGCAGGGACTCGCGAGGGTCGGAGTCCTGGTCTGTCTATCACAACGCGACTAATGGGAAAAGAAGAAAGAGTGGATCTAGTCCGTGTCAGCTCGAGAAATGAACCCAGAGCCCAGGGGTAGAAGCTATTGCAGGGAGACAGGCTTGGCATCGGCCAAAGGGACCACCTGCTACCTGAACATGACGGGCAAGTCCCTTCCCCTCCCAGAGCCTCAGTCCCCTCATCTGTAAAGTGGGGATGATCAGACTGTTTCTGTGATCACCTATTGGAAGCTCCCCTCCCTCGTCAACATGCACTCTCCTCTCGGCACCCTGTCGGTTTCCTTTACTGAACGTATCTGGACCTGCGATTACCTCGTTGACCTATCCAACGCCCCCCATCCACTGACCTGCGCACCCACAGAACGCGGGCTCTGAGGGAGAGGGAGCAAGGACTTTGTCTGTTTATTTATCCATCATATTCTCTGCACCTCGTGCCATCCTTGGTACGTCATAGTCCCTCCATAAATTTCTGTAGAATGAACGAATAAACAAAAGAATGATCGGAAGTCAAGTGTACTCCCCAGCCACGCCCTTACCTGCATGGCTTCCCGGCTTCTCCGTGCACACACCTCCCTGCTCCCCACACTGTCCCAGTCCTTGACTCCAAGGGTGCCCCACCCCCTCCGTGCCTCACCCCCACGCCGCACATCTTCAGCCCGCCAAAGGCCGCGACGGCTCCTCCAGCAGCAACTCTCTGATTTTCTTGCCCTGGTGCCCCAGCCGCCCTGCGACGCCAAGCTTCCACCAGCTTCCTGATTCCACATGTTAAGGGACCAGTGTGATGGGCCCGGGCAACCTGTAGTAGACGATCTTAGCGTCCCACACACCCAGATTTCCTCACCGCTTCCCATTCTGGGCATCTGCCCGACTTCCACCCATCGTTGCATGGCTCTGTGGGCTGGAGTCTTCTGTGTCTGCACACAGGTCAGGCTGCACGGATTCAGCCTGGGAATTAACGTCCCCGGGGAGTCAACTTCAGCAAGGACTGAGGGTAAATAATTCGCTTGCCCCATCCCTCAAGCTGAGATCCCACGGAGGTGTGAGTTCTAGACCACCTCCCCACTTTCCCAGTGGGATGTATTAGGTGTTGTCGGTGGCCCCATGGACCTGCCGCCCCTGCCCCCAGTGTGAATATCGCTGCTAACACAGCTGCACCCTACATCTGAGAACCGCCCTCAGCTAAAAAGAGCCGCTTTACCTGGAAATACCGGGGAGGGTGCTCTCTCCCCCCGGGCTGCAACATAGCCAGTAATTGACTAATACAAGGGTGTAAAAGACCAGCCTCTTTGCTCCAAGGTGGCACAACTCTGTGGTGCTGGTCACACTCCAGCGCTCCTTATGGGATCAGCCGGAGGACAGACTTCAACTGCAAATGCATCTTTTACTGGCCCGGTAAAGGCAGGGCCACGTCTCTCCGGCTCCCTGCTGTATCTCCTGCACATAGTATGGTGTTTATCGGGTTAGTGAATGAATGAATGAGTGAGTAAATGCATGTATGTGTACATACACCACACACACATGGACAGGCAGACACGACTAAATGAACAAACGCGAGCCCTATGATTCCCGAATCAGGACCCAAGCACCTCTCTTCTGAATTGCTAGCGTGTACACAGAAGTCATGAAACGGCAGCAAGAAGCGAAATCTGGGCCGGGAGTCAGATGACCTTGGTTCATGTCCTTGCCTCACTGGGTGACATTGGTCCTCACTCTCCGGGTCTCGGTTTTTCCCTCTGTCAAACGAGAAAAGCAAATTTTTCTCCACATTCTTTCTTAACTTCAACACGGTATGTACACTGTGTGATTTTTTTTTAACTTTTTGATTTTGAAATAATTGCAGACTCCCAGAAAAGCTAGGAAAACATGGCGTTCCCATAGACCCTTCACCCCGCTCGCCCTCGTGTTAACGGTTTGTGATTTTTCTAAAATCCTGGGCGTGTCTGGGGGGTCGTCGTAAGGGCGGCCCTGTGGAGAGACCCACAGAAAGGAAGTCAGTCTGAGCAAACACAGGATGAAAATCCACCGACGTCGCAGAGGAAGCAGCAGCAGGTAGACAACGGCATTTCTCTCCCTTTTCTTCTCTCTGCGTGTGGCGCATCCACGGTTTTCTTTTATTTGTGGTCTATCACCTCCTATGCCATGGCAAACAAGAGACTTTATAAATATTTCAAACGCTGATAATTTGTGCTGTCCCTGCTTAGACTTTTAAATGAATCCAAGAACATTTCTCTTTGAGGAACCTGCCAAACTGCAGGCGGGTGAAAGAAACACCACCGCCCCCTGCCTGGGATGGGCACTTCACGTAGGGATGGGACCACAGGCTGTGACTGCAGGTGCGGGACGCCCCCCACCTCCCCCACCACCTCCCCCGCCCCGGCACCTGCTTGGGACGAGCTCTGCCTAGCAGGGCAAGCTGAACCCCGGTCCACAGGGTGGGCAGATGCTCACGGCTCCAGAGGATGAAGAGAGAAGTTGAGGACCAGTAATTTCACCGTTGGTGTTTGAAGACCTTTGGCTTTGGAGTCAGACATTCCTGGATTCGAATCCCAGCTCCTCCGCTCATTAGCTGTGTGGCTTTGGGCAAGTCACTTCACCTCTCTGAATCTTTGTTTCCTTATCTGTAAAGTGGAGAGTGTAATGATTGAATTATTGGGTATAATGTGTGCAGAGCCTAACGAGGCCATGAGCACGCAGCACAGTAGCTAGTATTTTCCCTTTGAATGTTTTCAAGACGTTTAGAATGGATCAGACACAATGGATGTTTCTTGTTCACATAAACGTTCCAATGAGGTTCCAGTGTGGCTTGAGGACTAGAGAATAAAATTCTGCCTTACCCAAATTGACGGAGGCTCTGCCGTGCCTTCCAAGATTGCTCTGAGCACCAACATCCGGCAAGCAGAAAGGGCAAACCGTGGAATGTCATCCACGAGGTTCCCATCGGCCCTCCTTCGGCTCACAGTCCCGGGGAAACAGAGATGGAAACCACAGCCCACAGTGGGCAGGGGGGTCCTCAAGAGGGAAGGAACCAAAAGCACTTTGGGAGAACAGAGAAGGGGAGGTGTTTTGGGAAAGCAGAGCAGATCCTGGCATACCCTGCCTGAAACCCTTCAAAGGTTTCTCATTGTTCTTAGGGTAAAGGATGAACCCCCTCCTCAGCCTTTAAGGTTCACACGGTCCCGTACTTGTCAATCTCTCCAGCGTTAGCCCCGTCTCTCTGTAGTCTTGACACCCTGGGCTTCTTTTTATTCAATTAGTCAGCTACATAATTTACCTTCCAAACCAGGCCGCTCTGCAGAGAGAAAGAGGGCACCATCAATAAATTAGCCGGGACAATAGGGGCTGTCCGGGGAAGACTGGGATGTGCACTCACGATATACCATTGGTCCTGCCACAGGGCCTTTGCACATGCTATCTCCCTGCTCTTCCATACCTGGCTAACTGGTCCCGATGCTTCAGCATCGCTTCTTTAGGGAAGCCCTTTCTAATACACCAATTTAGTCAGATCCCCTGTTAAGAATTATCCCAAAGCCTGTTTCATCAGGAGCACTAATTTAAATTCCTAAATATTTGCTCCATTGCGTATTGTGTTTGGTCACTGTCATTCTCTTTCCAATGGGACTATCAGCTCCATGAAGTTAGGGACCATGTCTCTTTTTGTTCCCTCTTTATCCTCAATGCCTGGCACACAGTAAGCATTCAATTAACATTGGATTATAAGAATAATTACTTACCTCTGCCTGGAAGGTTCAAAATAGAAACCTTCTGATGTGAGAGGACATTTCAGCGTGGACTGGAACAATAAGTTAGAGTGGGACCACATGGAGAAGCAGATGAATGGAGTTTCACACCTAGAACGCCCAAGTAAGAGAAAGGTAGGAGTGAGCTGGAGGGGCGGGTCAGCTTGGGGAAGCCTTGAGTGCCCAGCAAAAGCCTGACTCCTAGCAAGCAGCAGGGAGCCATGGAGGAAGGAAGCTCAACCTCCAGTGCCTTTCAGAACGACGCTGCTAGAGGTAGAATAGTCCTCATCACCTCCAAGTAAACCAGGAACCCACTGGCGTTGGCAGCAACCGTCTTCTTTTTCTGTTGTACTTTTCTTACTTGGAGCACAAATCTATTTTTAATGGAGCTTTAGAATATAAAAGCAGATGTCAGGAGAGTGGCCAGGGGCTGGGTGTACGGGGGTGAGCAGAGCTGTAGCTGGGGCACCTCTGTTCCCTGAAAGATAGTTTGGGAACCACAAAACTGGCTGTTTTTAAAAGCTCTATCCATGGCTTTTCCTCTCTGCTGAGACCCAGAGAAAACAGCTGATGTCCTGAGGTCACCCAGCCAGGAATTGAGACCCGACCCTTAGTCCTGTGTCCTCTCACTATGCTATTCTGCCTCCGGGTGAGGCCCGGGAGATGGGTACACGGGCATTGGAGTGGTCTTTCAGGGGGGGATCTTATTTAGCCCTGGAACCAGACACAGCTACACCTGTCCTGAGTGACAGGCGACTCTCACCATTCTGGTGCACAGCTAGGGAAGTGGTTGAGCAGCTGTTCTTGCTCATCCATTGCCTCCCCAGGATCATACTTCTCCCTCCCAGAGCATTTCCCGTGATCCTTATTCCATCCAAAACCCACATCAATTCTTTCAGCTGGTCTCTACTCTCATCTTCCATTTTAATGGTGAGGGAACTGAAACTCAGAGAGGTTCAGTAACTTACCTGAGGTCACACAGCTTGTGAGTGGCTTCATCTGGATTTGAACCCAGGTCTGACTTCCAAACCTTTTAATACTGCACTGACTATTGCCAAAAAGAAAAATCAAAAGTGTCTGGACGATACTTTCCTTTCTCCACAGGGACGTATAAGAAAGAAAAAAGGCACCTTCCTGTCTGAGATGAGCTAAGCAGGGTCCCACCAGACTCAGGGAAAGGACATGATGACTCCTAGGTTCCTGCCCAGTCCCTCGGATTCTATTTCCTGGGCTGTTCCCATCAGGACAGATGAAGCATCACCCAGTTAGGCACGCTGTCCATCTGGCTGTTGGCGCGGTGTCATTTATAATGCCCACCCCGCAGCCAGGCGGTAATGAAGACGAATTCAGGCCTGGCTCCTCCGTGGGGAAGGCAGTTGACTTTGGAGCCAGCTGTCCTGGCAGGCCCAGTTCAGCAAGTACGACTTAGACATGAGCCCCCGTTGGAGGACTTCGGGTTGGCTGCAGCTCCTGCTGGAGGCAGCCTGGCACCCAGAGAGATGGCGGTGGCCAGACTGTCCATACAGGGACATTTATGCGTCTGAGAGCCATCGGGGCTTGTCCAGTAGCTCAGCCAGTGGAACGTGTTCCATCTCACAATGGAACGTGGAGTCAGACAAATGCATTCTTCATGACTCAGGACGAAGGTCTTGCTTTGGGGACGGGTCACTCTCTCACGGGGTCCCCACAACAGCCAGTGAGGCACACGTTGCCGGCATCACGATCCCTGCTGGAGAAATGAAGAAACTGAGATTCAAAGGAAGCCTGTTGAAAGCACACAAATGGTGGCCTAGACGGAGCCACCTTCCTGCGTGACAACCCACTGCCCAGCACGTGAGGTCGCCATAGCTGGAGCCTCCGGTCCCAGCCAGCACCTTTCAGTCTTATGTTGACATCCTACCCCTCCACGAAACTGTGAGTTCCTTGGCGGCAGGAATCACAGTGCGCTTAGGTCTCTACCCACCGAGCCTGGCCAACAGTGGCATCCAAAGGGTTGTGGTTATCATCATGTGTTGCCCCCTAATGGTTTAAATGTATAAACTCATACATCCACCTGGTCTACTGTTCTCAAGCTTATTTGACCTAAGGAACCACAGCAAAAACCAAAACATATGGTGGCTACTCAGTAATGATGCCAATGATATCATGACAATTGAGGGCATTCTTCCACATGGGATCCAGAAGAGATTTTTGAATCTTTCTGGTCCACAGAAGCCGATGTCCTCAAACTGCAAAGGGAAAGTGCCGAACAAGGAAATGCGGAAAAAAATTATAGTAAATATTTATTAATTCTCAAGTATATGTCAGATACAGTATTAGGTTCTTTACATGTATCCATTCAATATTTATCCTCAAAATAGCCCTGGAGTTGGTATTCTATTCCTCACGTTATAAACAAGGGAACTGAGCTCTAGAAAGGTGCTATGACTTACCCAAGCACAGACAGTAAACAGCAAAACCAGGGTCCAAAACTAGACCTGTGTGTGAGTTCTGCCAAACGTCTCACTCGACCAGGTCCCCAAAGGGAATAAAACTCCACTGACTCTCCAAAACTGAACCAGCTTCTCGAATTTCTCCTTCTAGCCACTCATACATTGAAATCGCACTTCCTCAGTGCTCTCCTAGATACACTGAGGGCAGGCAGATGAGTTAGACGTGGTCCTTGCCCAGAAGCATTCGGTCTAGTTCAGATGAGACCAGTAACTCCATAAAATAAGGTTAAATGTTGTGAGGACTCAGGGGGCCAGAGAGGGGAAGGAGATGAACTGGGAGAAGTTTGTAATTCCTGAGTTTCAGTTTTCTTGTACTTACACTGGGGACATTTGCAGAGACTATCGTTTCAAGAGTTCCTTTAAACACTAACTGCAAACAAATAGACATCTTATAGACATTATTTTTATATCGTGTCCAAAGTACCTTACCTCCCTTAAACAGAAGAGCTGTTGAAAACAGTTTATTCAATTGCACTGGATTGAATTTCATTGCATTGTTGTGATAGCTTGTGCCGGGAGGTTTGTCGATTGGGATTGGCTTACATGGGGTTCACTCAGGTTATCCAGGCTGAGAAGTGGTCTGTTGCATTGTGTTGAGTTGTAATTGGTCGTAATTTGTTGGGTTCGGTTGGTTTTTGTGAAATAAGGTCAGGTTAAATCAGTTTATATTGTATTGTTGGTGTGGTTGGGCTGAGTTGGGTTATATAGTTTAATTTCCGTTCAATTGATAGAGATTGAGTTGGGTTAAGTACATTTTGTTGGGTTCGCTTGGCTTGGTCTGGCCTGGATGAAACTGATTTGTGTCCATCTATTTTAGAAAGCCTTTCTGATGTGGGGCCACTTCCTGTCCAACAGTAGAATTGCTCTGGAAAACTCTATATTTAGGGCCAGTGAATGGAGCCATTTTGCATTTAGAGACCTCTGACTCAAACAAATGGTTCGAAGAAGACTGGGTCTTCCTGTCTCTGCTAAAATCCAGTTTATTTGCCACCGAGGTGGCAGTGAGGGTCCCAGGGTTTGGAGACCGCAAAGCTCAGAAGGCTCTCACGCATCCCTGGCATCTCCATTGGTCCTGCTCTATCCACCCATTTGCCAAGCATCATCGAGCTCTTCTACGTGTGATGCTCTGTGACGGGAATTAAAAATAAAAGGAAGAATAATGTCCTTTTCCTGTCCTTAAGGAACTAATGATGCCACATAGTTACTATTTACTATAATACTGCTTCCCTTGGGCAGTATCCTTCCTCATCCTTCTATCCAGCTACCAGCCGAGCAATTGTCAAAACCCTGACCCCAAGATCCTGAAATAATAGAGAGTCTCAACAAACATAAAAACCACTTTAAAAATAAATTAGCAAAACAGAAAAGCCCTGGAAATTCTGATTAGGACAAAAAATAGAGAAAAGGAGTAAGAAGGAGGGGAGGATAAACATTCACCATGGTAAGTTTTTAAACTACAGAAACAATAGAGCTACAGATTATCTCAAAAGTACTACAAGCAGTGTACTACCAATACATATGAAACTTTAATAAAATGGATACTTCGTAAGAAATAAAAAAGACCAGAATTGGCACAAGAAGAAAAAATTTTAAACTAAATATTGTAACATCTGTTAAAAATTGTATCAAACCTATGTTATCCCCCTCCTGCCATCCTACCTCATTCCCTGAGAGATGATAATTGCATAAATTAGTCGTATCAAACCTTTTAAGAAACAGGTAGATCTAATAGTCTATGCATCATTTTAAAGAATGGAAAAGTTGGGGGCACAGTCCAAATTCATTTGAGGCTAAAGACCGTGATCCTGAAATCCAATAAGAATACTACGACTAAAGAAATCTATAGAAAAAATATCACTTATAAAAACAGAAAAGTATGAAATGCAAAGCCAGTAAATCAGATTCAGTAACATTTTTAAAAATATACTATGAGAACATAAGGTGTGTCTAAGAAGAGCAAGGATGATTCTACATCAAAAAAAAAAACTTTTCAGTGTCATACACCACATTAAAAGAGAAATTAGTA
>NW_012145634.1:3629863-3631434 GCF_000956105.1 Propithecus coquereli
AACGGTTTAGAGTCATTTGGGGTGTAGTTCGTGTTCCCAACCTCTGTGGTTCTTCGTACTCCGGCATTGAAAGAATAGATTTTAACTAAGCCATGCTAGTACGGAACTGGAGTTACTCAAATTCTGTCATCCTCTATGATCACTTGGAGTTTTTATTTATGGTAAACTCTGAAACAGCGAAATAGAGTGTTGATTGTGAGGAGGAACAGTTTTGTTCGGTAAGTACAAATTTGAGTTCACACATGAAATATTGAATGTAAAGAGTATTTTTAAATGCAAAGTTATTATCTGAAATTATTAATTATTTATTGTAAAGCCAAAGAAAAATACGGATGATTCCTGATTATGACAAGGTTATCACTCAATGTCGTTTTGGCACATGCAGAGAGCTGCTGTTGATCACTTATCATCCTGAGTGTCCGATGCGGTAAGTACAGCACTGGAGACACGAGCTGAGCTTTGGGTGGTCGTGGAGCTCTGGTGAGAAAATTTGACATTTAAAAGGCCAATTTTCCCTACCCACAAGGTTTTTTTTCCCCCTACCACATTTCTAACAACCTCCACTACTTCGTGGGAGGCTGAGGAGCAAGGCCAGAAGCTTCTGAAGGGCAGAGTGAAACTCCCCACAGTATTGCAATACTGTCCCTCGGCATCCACAGGAGATTGGTCCCAGGACCTGCCACCCCCTCATCCGCCCATGGATACCAAAATCCGAGGATACTCAGGTCTCTTGTGTCAAATGGCATAGTATTTGCATATAACTTACGTATGCACATCTTCTGCATACTTTAAATCATTTCTAGAATACTTATAATACCTAATACAATATAAATACTACTTAAATAGTTGTTATACTGTATTGGGTTTTTATTTGCATTTTTTAAAATTATTGCATTGTTATTTTTTACTGGTTTTCTCTCTTTTTTTTTTTAATATTTTCTATCGAAGCTTGGTCGAATCTGTGAATGCGGAACCCACAGATAGAAAGGGCCAACTATACTTAGGAAAAAAGACCCCCCAGGAGAAGGGGAGGGCAAGCTAGCACTGAAGGGACCGGGCATCGACACCAGGGTGACCAACTCCGCCTGGCTTGCCTGGGACCGTTTCAGTTTTAAAGCAGAAAGTGCTGTGTCCCGGGAACCCCCTCAGTCCCAGGCAAACTAAAATGGTTGGTCACCCTGATAAACCCAGAGGATCAGCAGCTCTTTCCCCTTAGAACATCTAGGTATCCCGGGAACGGTTAGAGGCTGAGATCTCAGGATTGGAGCCCAGAAGAAGAAAACGTGGGGAATTGAGGAATCAGTGGAGATTTGGGACGTGCAATCAAAGCTGCTGCAAACAATTAGAGACTGAGGGGTCTCAAGCACATGAACTAGCTCCCCCCTTAAGATATCTGTTAAATGTTGAAATTGTGCAGCATGAGATTAAAGAGCTAAACTGCAAACCTCGGAAGGGCAGAGCAGAATCCTCCTGAGCCTTGCAAAACTGAGGATAAAAACATCTACCAGCTCTTTCCAGAACACATTCTACTAAGTGAAGTATCCCAAGAATGGAAAAACAAGCACCACATG
>NW_012145634.1:3635140-3636373 GCF_000956105.1 Propithecus coquereli
AGGAAGGAAGGGAGGAAGGTGAAAACTGGTGATACATACAACATATGGATAGACCTCAGAATAATTCTGCTGTGTGAAAGAATCCAGAAAATATTAATAAAAAGAGTGCATACCGTATGAGTACAATACAGACTATATTTATATAATCCACAGTGACATAAAAGAAATCTGGGATTGCCTAGGGTTGGAAATTTGGGGTGCAAGGTAGAAGGAAGGAGCTAAAAGGGGGCATAAGGACACTTTGGGGGATGATGAATACGTTCATTATCTTGATTGTGGTAACAGTTTCACAGGGAAACAGATACATCAAAACTTAATCAAATTGTACTCGTTAAAAATGTTTGTCATATTGTATGACTATTACAACTCAATGAAGTTATTAAAAACATATCATGATTTTTAGGATACTGGTAAAACAGTGGTTAGAGGAAAATATATAGATTTAAATGTTCATATTAGACAAAAGAGTCTAAACTTAATGATCTATGCTCCCACCTTAGGAAGCTAGAAAAAGAAAGGCAAATTAAATGTCAAATAAGTAGAAAGAAAGACAATAAACAAATAAAATAGAATTTAAAAAGTAAAAGAAAAATCAATAAAATACAAAACTGACGAGCACCGAAGAAGATCAATAAAAGCAAAAACTGATTCTCTGAAAGATCAGTAAAGCTGATAAGCCCGGAGTCAAACTGTCCAGGAAAAAAGAAAGAGGACAAGTTACCAATAACAAAATGGATCCTACAGACATTAAAAGCCATTAAGAAAATATTATTAAAATGTATGTCAATAAATTTCACAGGTGAGAAAACATGAAAAAAAATTGAAAGACTCAAATTGCCAGGCTTGGTATTAGAAAAGAATAGAAAATAGTAATCAACAATCATTCATGATAAAAATTCTTAACAAACTGAAAATAGAAGGAAACACTCTCAAATTTATAAAAGACATGGAAAAAAAAACTTCAACTAATAAAATTAATGATGGAATAATTATAATTTTCCCTAAGATTAGAAAAAAGATAAGGATGTCCATTCTTACCACTTTTTTATTTAATATTGACCTGGATATCACAGCCAATGCAGTAAGTCAAATAAAAAAAGGAAATAAAAGGCATATGAGTTGGAAAGGAAGAAGTAAATCTGTCTTTATAATAAGTGAATTTAGCAAAAAATCAATAGTATTTCTACATATTTAATACTATCATTAAACAACTAGAAAATAAAGTAAAAAATG
>NW_012145634.1:3636423-3637639 GCF_000956105.1 Propithecus coquereli
GAGGGGGGAAGGGGGAGGAGGGGACAGGTATATGTATACATAAAGAGTGCGATGTGCACCATTCGGGGGATGGACACGCTTGAAGCTCGGACTTGGGGGAGGGGCAAGGGCAACATACGTAACCTAAACACCTGTACCCCCATAATATGCTAAAATAAACAAAAGACATCTGCCAGACTTCCAATTAAAAACACTAGAGGATCATGGCCCAGAAACAGGGCAGATGAGACGTATACTGCAACCACACAGCTGTTCATTGGATTGAGGCGATTAGCACTCCACCCTGTCTAACAGAGGAAAGGGCCATCGTGTTATTTTCCAGAAGAAAATAGCATAATGTAGAGCCTTGATTATTTTATCATTTACGATTTCCAGCATAAAATTAAAAAGTACGGGGCATGTGAAAATGCAAAATATTATGACAATACTAAGAAATAAAAAACAGATAATAGAAGCAGACCCACGATTGACACTGTTTAATAAAATTAGCAGGCGAAGGCCCTTCGATAACTAAAATTTTTAACATTGCAAAGAAAATAGAGGTAAAGACTGACAAAATGGATTAAAAGATGAAGAATTTTACCAAAAGAAATGGAGTCTATTTTTCAAAAGAATCAAACGTACATTCTAGAACTGAAAATAAAATATCTGAAATTAAGCAGTCAATGGATGTATAGACTCTTGGAAATGACAGAGTAGTGAATCCTACTGTATATAACAAATATAAATGCTATATAAAATAAAACAAAGTCTATTTAAAGACTTAAAGAGGAGGATTTAATCCTGAAAAAACTGCAATTAAAAGGGGTAGAAATTGCATGTTTGTGACTTTCTAACCTGAGGATACTCCCCAAACCTCAAAGCTAAAAAAGCAGATTAACAGTGGAAATTGCAGCCTTACCAGATCAAGGTACTAGGGATTAGTGTACAGCATTGTAAAAGCACTGGGAAATTTAAAGGGGGAAGTTGTGCTGCAAGAGGTTAGCTGCCAGCAAGAGATCTTACTGCTAAACTACACATGTGTGGGAAAGGCTTAAGTGGGCACAGTAAAAAAGCAGACGGAAACCAGAGAGGAACATCTACTCTTGAAACAGAGTCTGCCTTCAACCTGCATGATTCTGCAGCCCCAACCCCTGCCCCTGCAGTGCACAGGACAGCACCCACAACAAATAATTATCTGGCCCCAAATGTTACTAATACCACGGTTGAAAATTCT
>NW_012145634.1:3640664-3641262 GCF_000956105.1 Propithecus coquereli
GAAGAAGTCCTGTGCAAACACTAACCAAAAAGCAAACTGATTCAGCTTTCTAATATCGAAGTAGACATTAAGGCAGAAAGTATCACTGAAACTGAGGAAGAGTAAATTTAAGAGAAATTCAAGTATGTCACAATCCTAAATATGTATGTGTCTAGTAACATAGCTTCAAAATGTGTAAAGTAAAAATAGAATTAAGAGAGAAATAGACAAATACATAATGATGTGGGGAGAATGTAACACATCCTTCTCAATGACTGATAGAGTAATAAAAAGTCAGTAATGACAAATATCTGAATAGCACAGTTAACTCTGACCTAATTGACAAATAGGGACCATTACACCCAACGAAGATGTAGTCTTTCGTATCCACACGGAACGTTTACCGAATTAGTCGCATGCTGGGCCAAAATTTGGAGTGACTTCTTCGAGCACAAAGGAAATAAGATGGAAATTAATGACAAAAAGATCACAAGGAAATCCTCAACTGTCTAAAACTTAAACAATGTACCCTAATCTCTGGGTTTAAAAAAAAATCAAGAAGAAAATTTAAAATTATTTTAAGAATCTCTCAATCTCAATCAGGTTTGGAAAAAACTAA
>NW_012145634.1:3642646-3646678 GCF_000956105.1 Propithecus coquereli
TAACACTGCAATAGCATCAAAAATATCAAATACCTAGAAATAAACCTAATGAATGATGTCCAAGTCCACAGAAAAGCTACAAAACATTATTGGAAATGAGAAATAAAAAGAAGCATTCTTTCTTAAATTGTGCTGGGACAATTGGGTGTATACATAGGAAACAAATTAGATTCCTACTTCACATATTATGCAAAAACAAGTTCTAGGTGGATTAAAGATCTAACAGGGAGAACTAAAGATTTTAAATTGCACAATAAATTATAGAAAGACATAACCTCACAAGGAACTATCAATGTTAAACTAGATGCAAAGGCACAAATCATTACAATAAAAGATTGATAAATGTCACTAGATGAAATTTTAAAACTTCTACAGAGCCAACAATACCTCATACAATATTGAAAGACAAGGCATGTACTGGTAGAAAAATTTTTCACCCCCTATAATCACAAAGGATTAGTAACCAGAAGATAAATTTTAAAAAATTGATTTACAAAAAAGTAAACAACACTATAGGAAGACAATGGTATAAGAAATGGATAGGTAATTCACAGAAGAGGAAAAGAAATGACCAATGAACGTATGTAAAGATGCACAATCTCACTAGAAATCAGGGAAATGCAAATTAAACCCACAAAGAGATATCATTTTACTCCCATCATATTGGAAAATATTAAACCATCTGACAATATCAATTATTGGCAAGAACTCTCATTCACTGCTGGTGAGAGTGTAAATTTGTACAATCATTTTGGGGAGCAATCTGGCAATATCTAGTAGAGATTAATACATGCATATCCTTGCACCTAGAAATTCTACTTCTAAGTATATACACTAAAAACTCTTGCATATGTGCACCAGGAAACTTGTATAAAAATTGGAAACAAGCTACATGTCCATCAATGGAAAAGAGAATAAATTAATGTTAATATATTTATACAATGGAACACCATATAGAAATTAAAATGAATGAACTAGAATTACATATATCAACATGTATAAACCTCTAAAAAAACATAAAATGTATTTAAAAATAAAAGTTGTGGAATGATGCATATGGTATAATACCACGGATATAAGTCTAAGAATATGCAAAACAATACCATGTATTATTTATGGACACATATGTAGTAAAAATATTTTTAAAACATGATAAACATCAAGTTTGGGACGGGACTATATTTCTGGAGCAGGAAGCAAATGAATGGGCTTGTGAAGGGTAATACTGATGGAACCAACTGTTTTTGTATTATTTTAGCTCTTAAAAGAAAAATAAAAGGTCTAAAACAAATACAGCAAAATGTGGAGATGTCAAAGCTGAGTGGTGAGTACACAGTGTTTGTTATATTAGTCCAGTGGTGTGCTGGTAAATGTTTAACAACTGGCTCTCCTAGGAATAAACAGTGGTTTGTAGTGTTAGCCAATTTCCATGGTGTAAATGCTCCCACCATGGACAATTTCAAGCTGTCAACGTGATTTCGCAGACTTGTGAAAAGATGCATGCAGTAAGTTCTTATTAGCCAGAAGGAACCAGCTCCAGCACACTACTGTATTCATCTCTACTGCCTTCTGTGTGAAACAGGGGGAAATAAAAGTAAAACACCAAACAAAAATAATTTTAAAAGCACACATGCATATGGAAAGAAGTCAGTGTGCAGATGCGCTGTAAAAGCAGGGTGGCAGCCCCTCACCCTTCCTTTTCCTCCCATGAGAGCCACCAAGACACTGACATGTGAACCGCTAGCCCAGACAGTCTCTGATGTGCTAGGATTTGCCCTATGTTCTCACCTCCTTTGTTGACAGTGGCACTTCCTCACTGAGCAAGAAAGTAGGGAGGCATCTAGAGAGGAGGCTACGTAGGGACCTGAGAGTCGACCCACAGGACTTGAAGCACAGGAAGTTTGTGACTTGGGGGAAATTGTAGTCCCATATTCCAAAGCAGATACAAATAAATGGTCAAGAAAATCTCCCCCCTCTGCATTCAAACACCCAGGTCATTAGACCAGCTCACTTTGTTCAACTGTGAGGTTCTAACCTTGAGTTGAATTGTTGAGGATGACAAAAGACATAGAATGTCAGAGGAGAAAAATATCCTCAGAGACCATTTGGTTATTTCATTTCAAACTGTGCTCTGTGGAACACTCGTGCTCATTGCAAGTCCCTTGGGGAGACGAGGGGGGCTGAGGGGTGGGATGGAAAGCAGCCCCTCTCGTATCCTACATAAGTATAAGGCTTTCTCATAATATTTTCATTGGAGCATCCAATTCCACTGCTTCAAAACAGAAAGAGTATGGAAGCCACTGAGATGCACACATTTTTTCAGTTGTGGAAACTGGTGTCCAGAAAGAGAAACAGATGTTCCCGAAGTCATACAAATGGCAGGGCTCAGAACTGAAGCCCTAGTTTTCTCACTCTTGGCCCAACAAAGCCCACACACCTGCACCCTCAACCCAGAAGAAACTCCTGCCATCATTACAACATCAGCCCCTTCTCTCCTTTTGCCTCATTAAGAAAAGAGGCCCATGAAGACCAACAAGACGAGAGAAGCAAGCAGGAGGAGGTGCATCAAATCAAAGCAACTCACTAGAGTCAGCCAAGAAACGTTGCTACTTGCCTGCCTGACTCATACAGACAATGGCCCCTACCTCCCTGGCTGGGGTCTAAAGACAGGACAAGGACCAGCCAGGGGACTCCTCCAAACATTCTTCATTGAGCTTATGGAGAAGGACACAGAGAAGAGAGAGGCATGACCCTCCTTTTGTTGGCCTGGAAAACCCAGACTTCTCATCTAAGTCTGAATCTCAGAATCACTAGGCACCAGCCTTGTGCCCATGAGCAAGATGGTTAACCTCTCTGAGACTCAGTCTTCTCATTCTCATAGTGGATTATTCATTGGCTCAGAAGGTGTTTGTGAAGGTCAAGTCATGCCACAAAGAGAAATCCTTCAGTACAGAGACTGGTCCCAGAGAAAATGCTCAAAAGATACTGATCCTTGGTTCAACATATGTGGATAGATAAATGTGATATACCATATTAACATAATGAGGGATAAAAACCATATGATCATCTCAGTTGATGCAGAAAAAGCATTCGACAAAATTCAACATCCTTTCATGATAAAAAACTCTCAATAGATTAGGCATTGAAAGAATCTAACTCAACTCAATAAAGTTCATATATGAAAAGGCCACAGCTAACAAATACTCAATAACGAAAAGTTGAAAATGTTTCCTCTAAGATCAGGAACAAGACAAGGATGCCCACTCACAACACTTCTGTTCAACAAAGCACTGAACTAGCCAGAGCAATTACACAAGAAAAAGAAATAGAGGGCATCCAAATAGGAGAGGAAGAAGTAAAACAGTCTGTATTTGCTGATGACATGATCTTTTATATAGAAAGCCCTAAAAATTCCACCAAAAAGCTTTTAGAATTGATAAACACTCATTAAAGTTGCAGGGCACAAAATCAACACACAAAAAACAGTAGCATTTCTTTACACAAGCAATGAACTATCTGAAAAGGAAATCTAAAAATCAGTCCCATTCACAATAGCATCAAAAAGAAAAGCTAAAATACTTAGGAGTAAATTTAACCAAGAAGGTAAAAAAAAATCTGCATACTGAAAATTATGAAACATTGATGAAAGAAAATGCAGACAACACAAGTACAGTCATGTGTCGCTTAATGACAGGGATATGTTCTGAGAAATGTGTTGTTAAGTGATTCTATCATTGTGTAAGCATCTTGGAGTGTGCACTTACACAAACCTAGCTGGTATATCCTATTACACATCTAGGCTGTATGATATGACCTATTGCTCCTGGGCTACAAACGTATTCAGCAAATAAATACACTAAATACCATATGCAATCGTAATACAATGGTAAGCATCTGAACATATCTAAACATAGAAAAGGTACAGCAAAAATACAGTATAAAAGATAAAAGAAATGATACACCTGTATAGGGCATTTACCGGGAATGGAGCTTGCAGGACTGGAAGTTGTTCTAGGTGCGTCTGTAAGTGAG
>NW_012145634.1:3647466-3648195 GCF_000956105.1 Propithecus coquereli
TTTTCTTTTAATAGTTGCTTTGTGTGAATGGGATATAGTCAACTGAGTTTTGAAGTTCCAAGAACAAGGGAGAAAGGACAGTTCCATCAATACATGGTGTTGTGAAATCTAGATATCAATAAACAGAAGAATGAAATTGGACCCTATTTCATACCATATACAAAAATCAACTCAAGATGGATTAAAGACTTAAATGTAAGACCTGAAGCCGTAAAACTACCAAAAGAAAACAGGAAAAATGCCCCCCAACATTGGTCTGGGCAAAAATTTCTTGGATATGACCCCAAAGGCACAGGCAATAAAAGCAAGAACAAACAAATGGAATTGCATCGAACTAAAAAGTTTCTGTACAGCAAAGGAAATAACAGAGGGAAGAAAGAACCTATGGATTGGGAGAAAATATTTGCAAATTACATATCTGATAAGGAGCTGATATCCAAAATATGCAAAGAACTCAAACAACTCAACAACCAGAAAGCAATTAACCCAATCAAAAAATGGTCAAAGGACCTAAATAGACACTTCCCAAAAGAAAGCCTACACGTGGCCAAAAGATAGACGAAAAAAATGTTGATCATCACTAATTATCAGGGAAATGCAAATTTAAACTACAATGAGATATCACTGCACATCTGTTAGAATGGCTACTATCAAAAAGACAAAAGATAACAAGTGTTGGTAAGGGCGTAGAAAAAAGCGAACCTCTCTCTGTGCACTGTCGGTGGGAAT